>NC_050590.1:3921028-3961028 GCF_013368585.1 Megalops cyprinoides
AACCAGCAACCTAATGGTTACAAGCTCTGCTCTTAACCACCACGCCTCACTGCTGTCACACTGTTAAAGCCCTCAGTGTCACAGTACTCGAGTGAATTCTGAGGCTCGTGTAGATCTTTATTAAACTGTTAAGGTCACTGCAGACCACAGCAATTTATTACGGAGCTGTGTCTGAGATGCACTAGGGACCGTAGCGGAATATTAATGTGCCGTATGTAAAGGGCACTAGGCATTATGGGTAATATTCCTGCACCTTTTCTAAAGGGTGCCAGGCATCATGGGTAATATTACTGTGCTATGTCTAAAGGGTGCCAGGCATCATGGGTAATATTACTGTGCTATGTCTAAAGGGAGCCAGGCATCATGGGTAATATTACTGTGCTATGTCTAAAGGGTATTAGGTATCATGGGTAATATTACTGTGCTATGTCTAAAGGGAGCCAGGCATCATGGGTAATATTACTGTGCTATGTCTAAAGGGTATTAGGTATCATGGGTAATATTACTGTGCTATGTCTAAAGGGTGCCAGGCATCATGGGTAATATTACTGTGCTATGTCTAAAGGGTATTAGGTATCATGGGTAATATTACTGTGCTATGTCTAAAGGGTGCCAGGCATCATGGGTAATATTACTGTGCTATGTCTAAAGGGTGCCAGGCATCATGGGTAATATTACTGTGCTATGTCTAAAGGGAGCCAGGCATCATGGGTAATATCACTGTGCTATGTCTAAAGGGTATTAGGTATCATGGGTAATATTACTGTGCTATGTCTAAAGGGTGCCAGGCATCATGGGTAATATTACTGTGCTATGTCTAAAGGGTGCCAGGCATCATGGGTAATATTACTGTGCTATGTCTAAAGGGTGCCAGGCATCATGGGTAATATTACTGTGCTATGTCTAAAGGGAGCCAGGCATCATGGGTAATATTACTGTGCTATGTCTAAAGGGTATTAGGTATCATGGGTAATATTACTGTGCTATGTCTAAAGGGTGCCAGGCATCATGGGTAATATTACTGTGCTATGTCTAAAGGGTATTAGGTATCATGGGTAATATTACTGTGCTATGTCTAAAGGGTGCCAGGCATCATGGGTAATATTACTGTGCTATGTCTAAAGGGTGCCAGGCATCATGGGTAATATTACTGTGCTATGTCTAAAGGGAGCCAGGCATCATGGGTAATATTACTGTGCTATGTCTAAAGGGTATTAGGTATCATGGGTAATATTACTGTGCTATGTCTAAAGGGTGCCAGGCATCATGGGTAATATTACTGTGCTATGTCTAAAGGGAGCCAGGCATCATGGGTAATATTCCTGCGCTATGTCTAAAAGTTGCTAGGGATCATGGGTAATTTTCCTGGTCTGTGGTCCTTCACCCCTGCCTTGTGCATGTGCAGACATACATTGGGCCTGTACTCATCTCTGTCAACCCCTTCAAGCAGATGCCATACTTCGGGGACAAGGAGGTGGAGATGTACCAGGGGGCGGTAAGTGTGACATTTCCCATCTGAGGATTATGCAGCAGTGGAGTCCAGAGAACTGCAGCGTTTTTGGTTTATTTTGTGACATTCTATGACTTGGATCCAAAGTGCGAGGGACACACCATTGTAAAGTCTAACCAAGGGGAATATATTTTAAAACAAGCAAGAAAAAGAATTTATTTTTTCCATTTTTTTTGTCTTTACAGTAATAAAGGTAATATTTGTCAAATGGACTGTGAGTTCTGCTTCTTCAGTGTCTTCAATTGGCACGACGTCCTCAGGAGTTTCCCCCACAGATTGAAAATGTCTGGCACTACCTTGGAAGCACATCTTGTTCAGATTTCTGCTCTTTTAAATATTCTTGGCCCTCAAACTACAGACAATCTTGGCGCCCAAATTAGACATTTGGTAAACGTAATTTATTTAAAATGTCTGGGAGCACTCAATTAAAGCCATTAAACTCCAGCGTTCACAACCAGATTATATTAGAAAATCCACTTTATTCTTTAGTTTTGCTTGCCTTAGCTGTTACTGTAGCTGCTCCTTTATGATCTAGTAAATGGATTCCTTGTTTTCTCCCCTTTTCGCTGTGACAGGCCCAGTATGAGAACCCCCCTCACATTTACGCCTTGGCCGACAACATGTACAGAAACATGATGATTGACCGGGAGAACCAGTGTGTCATTATCAGGTATGGGGAAAAAAGATGGCTACTCCAGGACTGCGAATGCCTCATATGTTAAGTTTGCCAGATGGAAATTGGTGACAGAAAACAAAATTATCTCAAATTTGCTTCTGAGTTTTAACATAAAGCCAGAGGGTCATATTTTACCAGTGCATGTTGGCTTTACAGGTGTGTTTAAAGTACTCTTGGATATTCAAAATGTCCCCAAATATTCTGGCCGCCTAGTGGAAGTCTGGAACTCAAAAGATGCTTTCTCAGGATTCCAAAGACATGGGGTTCTTTGATTGGTTACCACACAAGGGAAGAGCTGTGTCACATGGTTACCAAGTAGGGTGGTGGTGTGGAGAAGTGGTTAATGCAACGATTCCTAAGTGGGCCGCTACCTTTGTTCCTTTGAGCGTGCTAGCTACTTAACATGGATCTCCTCAAGTGATTAGGCGTATGAATAGGCAGAAGGAAAAAAAAAAAAAAAAAACTAACATGTGTCAGTAGCCCTGGATAGGAGAGTCTGTGAAGCACATAAGTAATGCTTGGTGCTGTGTCACCTGAGAAGTGTAGAGGTACTGTAGTGCTTATCTCTTGGTGAACGGGCCCTGCCTCAGCGCTTTTCCCACGTTACTGTATTTTCAGAGCGAGCGGCTGGCAGTACAGTCAGCCACATAAAAGGGATGGAAGTGGGATAGCAGAAGGCCAGATTAGCAGACAAAGCGACCTGTGAAATTGCTGTCTATGCATTGTGGTCGGCATCACAATGCCAGACACTTTTTTTTTTCCCTGTTGTAAAAAGCATGTAAAAGCCATACACGAAATGAGCCGTTTGAGATGATGAAGCAGGATTGAGTATGTTTTTTCTTGAGTTTCTTTTGTTTTTGTTTTTTTTTTTTTCTTCAGTTTTTTTCTTTTCGGGAAATACTGTCTGAAAAAAGACGCAGGGCAGAATTGCTTCAGAAAACACTGGGCCGGTTCCCACTGAATGGTAATAACACAGTGCTGCTCAAAATATTGTATAAATGCTTATCTTGGGGAGTCCCACACACATAGAAGGATGGTTCAATGATAGCCTTCATTGTCACGTGACAATTAAATTCACCGCAGAGCCTTGGTCTCAGTATTTAGGGCTATCCTGGTTGCTGGTAATGCCTGTTTAAGAGCATGTTTGCAATGGTAAGCTTGATCAGGCAGCTCCGGGGCATGGTTGTGGGTCTTCCCCTTGTGCACAAAGATCAAGCTCCCTGCTTCAGTTCCCAGTTTGATTTTATCGCACAGGTTTGCCAAAATCTGCTTTCCCAGCTCCTTGTTTTGCTCCAGAGCAGGTTGAATTGCGAACACTACCTTATGAAGCTCTATTAACCCCATTGAAGTTCATCTGTTCGGACTTTTTGGCAGTTAATTTCTCCTTTTGTTCATAATTCTCAGTTCTCTTTTATTAACTCAACAATTGTCAATTACAGGGGGTTTCCCCTGCACCATAGATTTAGTAGCTCCTGTGGATACAAAAAGAAATGGAAAAGGGTACATCCATCTCACAGGAAACAATGGCAGTAGGAAAATTGTTGTTCTGTTTCAGTAACCAAAAAAGCTCATTGAAGAGCTCGCTTGAGGAGGAAGTGAGATTGCACAATATGATGATAGCCGAGGTCAGTAAGCATTCAGAATGAATCATTCAACAACACCTGGGTCTCACAGGCTGAGAATTGCCATTGCTTTACTGATGTAGCAATGGTACATCTGCTACAGGTTTTGTATTCCACCAACAGGACACAACAAGTGATATGATTGGCTAACTGAGATACAGACAGAGGTATCTGTACTCCTGTTCTCTCTGGGTGATGGTGTCATTTTCCTACAGTGGATGTTCATGGCCTCACATTACTAAAATCCATTACACAGGATCGGAAGCACGTCTTTATATGTCTTTATAAACGCAAATAATTGGGTCACTGGATATCATATTTTACACATGATGCACTGAAATTGGAGTATCTTCGTGTAAGATGTTAGAAAAGGCACTTGTAGCTGTTGAAAATATGTGTGCTGGGTGTGATATTTACTCAGCTGGACATTTGCAGATATGACTTGACAAAAATGGCCAGTGTTGTCTGAGGGCTGGATGGTGGTGACTGCTTTGTCTGAAAGTACAGGGCACTATAGCTGTGGCTCTCTTGTCCGTGTCTGGCCAGTAGTTCTGGGAGGAAGTTAACAATGTGTTTGGGCTCTGACTGCTGTGTAATTACAAAACAAATGGGAAACACCCCGATGGAGTTTAAAAATAGGACCCATTAACTCAAGCCCTTACTTAGAGGGGAATCTAGCTGCACAAACACCCAGAGCGCCAGGGCAGGAGAAAGAGGTGCATGTAGATGTTCAGCGTGGTATCACCGGAGCACAGTGGGAAAGAGGGCAGAGGCAATGCTAGATCAGCACCGGCACAATAAGCAGGCTCGGTGTGTGCCAATATGTAACTGTGTGACTGCAGAGGAATTAATCAGATATGAATTTCCATACAAATGAAGGACGAAGGTTGCATTTGGTGTAGTTATAGCGGAGCTTTGTTGGGCTTGGAGTCTGATGAAGGGATCGTCCCTGGCTGTGGGCCGAGGTTGCTGACCTGCTGTGCGGACATCAAAAACGTGGAAAGGAACGGGGGGGGGAAGGTGGGGTGGAGGAGGGATGCCGTGAACAGCTGACACAGAAAGGAAGTGGTGAGTGGGGCTTTTATAGATGCGGACGGGACCGGCTTGTCTGGTTTTTTATGAATTGTGTAGGTTGTAGATTGTCTGTAAATTCTCTTGGAACTTCAATAGACAGGCTTTTCGCTGTAATATAATGCATGAGGTTGGACATTGGGGTCATCCCAGTGTGGCAGCCTCTGCTCCCGTGCAGGGGTGCTGAAGCAAGACAAATGCAATCCTTCGTTACGCTCACGCACGACCGACTGCCGTCGCTCACGCTGCAAGTCAAACGGTGCGCCACGGCGGAGCGGGTGCCCGTCGGACGATAGGCGTGACTCTGCTGACGTCATCTGAGCAACTTGCACGATCCCAGTGAGACACGGTGCTGTTCCTGGTGGGGCAAATTCAACCTTGTTACATCAGTGTGGGGATCCCTGTCATTGGCGGCGGTCATGGCTGGTGTAGAGCTCAGCCTGCACTTAAGAGAAGCGCCTTATTAACTGAGCCACTTGGGAACCCTAGAATATCATTTTTAAAATAAGGAAAGTGAATAAGCTGAGACGTTACATAAAGCGACACTGTAACGAAGGGCGAGAGCAGTCACCCCGCCCTTGGGTCTTGGGTTGTAACAGACACCCACAGCATCCTTAGACTAAGAGTATCATTCTTTCGCTGTGCAGATTCAAAGGGATTGCACCAACATGGTTACCCTTTAAAAAGGAAATAAAAACAGGGAACTGCTGTGATCTGCCGCCAGACCACATGTCTGAGTGCTTTTGATTCTGTCGAGCATAAAGGGAAGGAGGAGATAGGGAATGCGAGAGGTGTAAGAGAAAGACCTGGGTCCTAGTACTCGTATCACAACATGTTTGCAACTCCCGGACCAGGGTGAGTTGTTTTTTTTTTTGTAGTGTAGCTGATGTAATTGCAGGGTCACTTAAAAAAAGGGATAAGAACCGGCACAGGAAAACAGATGTCCAAGGACAGGATATTGGCTAAAAATATGTGATGTGGTAAATCAGGAAGTTTTAAAAATAAGCCTGATCCCAGGTCAGCGCTGCTGTGAGGTGGAATGTTTCACTTCTCTGTTTGTCCAATTGTGACATCACTGCTGATGCCCTGCTGACTGGCATTCATAAGTCATTCAGAAAGAGGGCCTCGCCTTGCTTCTAACACACACACACACACACACACACACACACACACACACACACACACTCACGCACGCACGCATACACACACGCACGCATCCACACACGCACGCATCCATACACGCATATACACACACACACACACATAGTACACTCCAATTCATACTTTTTGACAAAGGCAGCCTTAACAATGTCTGGTTATGAAATATTTTTTGAAGTGGAAAAACTATAATTCAATTTGAAAGATGCATGAGAATTCCATTAAGAAAACATCCACATTTTAAAAAAATTTTAGTCACTGACAGTTCACCACTTCATTTGAATTTATTGGGAATAGGTTGCTGTAAATAGGGTTTTGATAAATCCTGTTTGCCCCTCTTAAAATCTGTCTTAGCAAGGATTTGCAAAGCATGTTGCCGAACACTGGAACTCAGCAACCTGGAAAATAGTTTATTTTGAGACTCTCACATGTTGGAAAAAACAACAAAAACAAATGGTGGAATTTTCGTCATCTTACCAATAAATGGTTATTGATTCAGTTAAGTCTGTATGGTTGTATTGTTTAGAGCTGGGTGCACTCCATATTTTTCATGAAATTTGAGTCCATTCAAAATCGCCATATTTGAGTAATATTTCCATAATCGCCAGTTGGTGGTTATTGATAAATTAACAAAATAGGAACCCTATTCCGAAATGCAGAGTACCTCTCTCTCGATGTGAAGTGCCTGTTGCTCGTGCCTCTAATTACGGTTTGTTTCCTGTTTTTGTTTTGGTTTTTTTTTAAGTGGAGAGAGTGGCGCTGGGAAGACCGTGGCAGCGAAGTACATCATGAGCTACATCTCCAGAGTGTCTGGTGGAGGGCCCAGAGTCCAGGTACGACTGCAGAAAGTCGAATGCACAGCTCCTTGTGGAGGACTTGTGAAAACGTGGCTTAGTTTTGCCTAACAGCGTTTGAGATGCATATCAGCAGCACGTGGTCCACATACACCCGCTGTCGGTCAGGATGTGGGCTCCCAGCCACCATAATGCTTAGCATCTCTTTAGCATGTTCAGTTTCCCTGTTTGACATCACTTCAGAGTGAAGAGCCAGTAACTGAGATAGCGAGCTTGTCTTTTCCTGTGCTCTGTCTCCTGGAGCTCCATCCTCTCCTGAATGTCTCATGAACTATGAACTATGTCGCATAATTCCCCCATCCTCTGCCGCCTTTCCTGTGACCCGTCTGTCATCTCCTGGCTACTGTCTGCCGGACTGTCACATCTGGATCCGTAATGTGACACCGTTCTTCACTGTAGCCATCCGCTGTTCCCAGCTGGCGCCTTTCAGCCCCATGCAAATCAAATGTGTTACTGCTTCTTTGTCCCTAAAGTCAGACCATGGAAATGAGGCTCAGAGCCAGCATCCTCTCCCTTCACATCCTGTATCCAGCTTTCACCAGCGTCTGCCAGTCCTCTTACGTCCATGACATCACAGAGTGCATGGTGTTGATTACACCAGCACGGACTGGTTGAACTTCGTCTTTCAGTGAGGAGGAAAATCTGTGTAATTATAACCCAAATGGCACCTGTGCTTCTGTTTAGGGACAAAGGTCAGGAATGCAAAGGATTCTAGAATAACACCACTCCACTCTTGCCTGGAGTGAAAGGAGAATAGACATAGAGAGTCTTCCCCCACATCACGTTGCTGGTTTAAAAAGTCCTCTGGCATGCAGTTCTGTACAGATGATGGGTATCCAGGCAGCATGCGCTCTTCTAGAAAGTTCCAGCAAAGGGCACGCTGCCCTGGACAGCATGCGTTTCGGAGGGGCGGTGTGCCGCATCGTGCTGTTCCTCACCCTCCCACTGTCTCTCCTTTCAGCACGTCAAAGACATCATCCTCCAGTCAAACCCCCTGCTGGAGGCCTTTGGGAATGCCAAGACCCTCAGGAACAACAACTCCAGCAGATTTGTAAGCACTCCATGTCTTCTCTTCTTTTTTAAATTCCAGAAAAGGGGAGGGGGTGGGGGTGAGTTCAGATTGGAGGCAGTTTGTCCTTTGACTTACTATAAAAACCACTAGGTCACCCCCAAAGTAGCCCGAAGAAGGTTCAGTTTAAACAGAACTGGAGTTGTAGAGGCTGTGAACAAAAAAAAAAAATTAGATTTTGTTTGTAGTTTGTATGACATATAATTGCTCTTTCCCCTCTCAGTTTGGCTGGGGCAGTTGACTTTGGGTGAGGTCTGTAAAACCGAAGCTGTAGGGACATGAGATCAGGCTCAGAAAGGGGACACACTGATCACAGAGTGAGGGAACACTGCCACGCCTTAAAGCACCATCACGATCACACCTCCAGCCGGGTCTCTGAGGCCCTCTACTGTGAGTCACCACACACACAGAGCTGAATCCTCACATTTGAATAGCATTGTATTCCTTTTATTATTGTTTTTATAAGCATGTGCAGGTCAACTATGTTGTGACCACTTTTTCCTAATGACACACACCTACCTGTGGGCATTACATTACATTATGTTACATCATTATTCCCCCATCAAAACATGTTATCAATGGCACTTAGCCTAATGGGACTGAGATAGTGGGAAATGGACGCGTGACAGGTGGGGCTACAGGTGTTTGTCTGGGGACTCGGCCCCTTTCTGAAAATCAGCTCCTCAGTTTTTAGGCTTCCCTCTCAGATTCAAACGCTCCACTGTTACGTTTCAGGGGAAATACTTCGAGATCCAGTTCAGCTCAGGCGGAGAGCCAGACGGCGGGAAAATCTCCAACTTCCTGTTGGAAAAGTCACGGGTCGTCATGAGAAACCCCGGGGAGAGGAGCTTCCACATATTCTATCAGGTGAGAAAACTCCGCAAAAGAGCGCACGTGAGGCCTTTTCACCTTTTGCGTTTGCTTGTGCGTGTCCATGTGTCAGGGCCTAGTTTGCCCTTGAATTTTCCTTAGCCTTGGAGAGCAAGGAGGGACGTTTGGTTCCTGAAAGCAGGTTGTTTTTCTTCCTTCTCCTTGCCTGAGGTCTGTGGCTGTGGAAGAGGTGGTTTCACTTTCCCGTAATACAATTTCCTGTCATTCTGAGACTCAGCGCAGAATATAGCGCAGCGTCTCTGAAATAACATTGATTTAGCTGAATGCTGATGCATCTTTCTGATGACTCAGACTACCCGACAGATTAAATGGATTTTTTTTTTTTTTGCCTGTTAAGTGCTCCTCCTCCAGCTTATTCCACTGAATAAGTAATACGAGCTTCATTGCAGGGGTTTATAATTTATACTCCTAAATTATTTAGGAGGGGACAATTATGTGGAATGTGGCACTAATAAGCTGCTGTCTTGTGTTTTTCGTAGCTCATAGAAGGAGCCAGCGGTGATCAGAAGAGCCATCTTGGCATCACAGATTTAGATTACTACAGTTACCTCAATCAGTCAGGGTCCTACAAAGTGGATGACATCAACGACAGGAGTGATTTTCAGGAGACAATGGTGAGCCCCCCCAGGTGCTGACGGAGTCTATGTGGACAGCTCAGGGATGAGGGGCACAATAGCCATGGAACGGCCTGAAAAAAGGATTTCCTCTCACACGAAAATAGATGTTTTATTCATCTGTCTCATGAGTATGAGGTCAGTTCTCTTCTGCAGGCCTGTCTGATTACTTCTCAGTCTCCCTCCCACTGCTCCCGTTTATTAATACTGACATTTTTTGGAGGGCAGTTGGCTGAGTGTGTGCTTGGTATGGACATCACCCTCTCTGGGGTTTACACTGCTGTGGATTTAAATTTTGCAGAAAAAAAATGTGTGCAATGCATGCAATGTGTGAAGATTATAAAGTGAAGATTTGAAAGCTGTTTCTCTCTCACTGCTGCGTGTGCTGCTCACTGCTGAAACATGCTGTGCCCCCCCCCCAGCATGCCATGGGTGTGATCGGGATCAAGCCGGAGGACCGCGCCCTGGTCCTGCAGATCGTGGCAGGGGTGCTGCACCTGGGCAACATCAGCTTCAAAGAGGCGGGGAACTACGCCGCGGTGGAGAGCGAGGAGTGTAAGCATGCCAGCGAGGAAGCTTTCGTTGCTCTCTCTGCCTGTCACCACCCTCCGAGGTGTCCCGAGCTGCCTCTCTGAGACAGAAGGGAGAGCATATTTTAGCCTCCTGGCTGCTGCTCCCATCCACGATTTCGCTCTGTTAGTCCAGGATTCTGGCCAAACTCTGTGCCCGCGCTGAATTACCAGAGGAAAATAAAGCGCGATTTCTGGGTCTGGGCGTAATGCATCACCACATGAAATTATGCAGAGGAATTTTGTATTTCCTTCTCCCCTCCCCCCAACCATTCACCCCCAGATTGAATGATGAATGGCTCTGGTTGCCATGGTACAGAGGTTCTCTGTTCTGTGTGGCAGCATCTCTGCTGTGGGTGCAGTTCCTTAGCCTGACTCCATTCCTATGCAGCACAAATCCTCAGGTACAGCCCCGCAATTGACACCCTCTCCCCGTGTGCACCGTGGCTAGGCAGCAGCGTGCTGTAGTCATTCAGCACCAAAGGTGTTTATCGGTTTGATTGCCATGTGGGCACTGCTGTTGTAGTCTTGAGTGAGGGTACAGCTAAGCATTTCAGTAAAATGGTATATAAACTATGCAAGTCTCTCTGAAAAAGAGCATCTGCTAATGTCATTGTAATGACTGCTCTCTCTCAGCGTGTGCTGTCACTGCTATCTCTCAGTACGTTCTGTGACTCTGCTCTCTCTCAGTATGTTCTGTGACTCTGCTCTCTCTCAGTACGTTCTGTGACTCTGCTCTCTCTCAGTACACTCTGTGACTCTGCTCTCTCTCAGTATGTTCTGTGACTCTGCTCTGTCTCAGTACACTCTGTGACTCTGCTCTCTCTCAGTACACTCTGTGACTCTGCTCTCTCTCAGTATGTTCTGTGACTCTGCTCTCTCTCAGTACACTCTGTGACTCTGCTCTCTCTCAGTATGTTCTGTGACTCTGCTCTGTCTCAGTACACTCTGTGACTCTGCTCTCTCTCAGTACACTCTGTGACTCTGCTCTCTCTCAGTATGTTCTGTGACTCTGCTCTCTCTCAGTACACTCTGTGACTCTGCTCTCTCTCAGTACACTCTGTGACTCTGCTCTCTCTCAGTATGTTCTGTGACTCTGCTCTCTCTCAGTACACTCTGTGACTCTGCTCTCTCTCAGTACACTCTGTGACTCTGCTCTCTCTCAGTATGTTCTGTGACTCTGTCATCTCCGCCCCGCAGTCCTGGCATTCCCTGCTTACCTGCTGGGCATCGATCAGCAGCGCCTGAAGGAGAAGCTCACCAGCCGCACGATGGACAGCAAGTGGGGCGGAAAGTCAGAGTCCATCGACGTGACGCTGAACGTGGAGCAGGCCTGCTACACCCGTGACGCCCTCTCCAAGGCCCTGCATGCCCGAGTCTTTGACTTCCTGGTGGAGGTAGAGTCACGCCATCTCCCTCTCTCTTGTGCTTCTATCCATGATCTAAAACATTTTCCTCAGGCTGATGTACGGCTGCTCTCACTCATTACATTTCATTACATTACGTTCATTTAGCAGACACTTTTATCCAAAACTACTTTCCATGAGCAACAGTGTCAGACCAGGCTAACACCACTCCCAGACTAGTGAGTGTGAGCACAGTGCCATTCAAGCACTACTACAAGCTGACTTGTGCTAACCACTCCTTACCATGTGGTGAGCTGTTCTGAATGGCAGGCCTGGTTAACGCCACTCATAAGCACAGTGCACTCCGCCATTGTGGCTCCTGACTCTGCTGCCATGGTAGAAGCTGAGGGCAGTATCTCAATGTGAATAATGTAGTAATAACACGAGGAGCTGGAATGTGCAGGAATGCCTCTCTGATGGTGTCTGCTCTGGGAACTGGATCCAGAGCGAGTTTAGGAATGCCCCTCCTCTGGTCCCTTTCTCACAATCACCTCTGACCTTTGGATACATGCCAATATCCAAGCTGTATCCAAGGGGCAGAGGTCAAAGAGTCAGACAGCTCACTTTGGGTTGTAAGAGGAGGTCATCTCACAAAAGTGATTATAAGCATCATACTTTTGTCATTTTAAAATGCATTACAAACTGGTGCAATAAGATTTTTTGTAGATTATGCTGCATGTTTGGTTGTATCCTTTGTGCAGCGTTAATAGCAATAAATTAATAAAATTGTTAGTGACATTTAGTGTTTTGTTCAATGGGTACATATTTGAAATTGAATCACAAGGAAACTTTATTTGAATGAACCCAGCCCACAGCAGGTAGATACTTAACTTAAATGTTTGGCACCTTTGACAAAAGATTTTCCCTTGGTGTTGTGTTCGCTTTCAGGTTCTGTTGAGGATTCTTAGGCTACATTCAGACTGCAGCTAAAAATGGCCCAATTACGATTTTTCCCTCATGTGTGACCCAGTTCAGATGTTTTTAGAATAGAGTGAACAGCAAAAAAATACATGAAGTTGCATCTTTTCCATCCCGATTTGGGTCACATGAACATGGGGAAATAAATCGGATATACAGTCATGCGACTTGCATGTGACCTGTGTGTGGAGGTTCAAATCAGGATTTAGCTCCTTTAAAGTGACCCAAGTAATTTTTACGTCACTTTGCACAGGAAAGTTTACCCTCGTCATTATAGTTGTGTATGACTTCACAGACATTATGACTTTTGTAGTTGCTTATATACCCGCGCGGGATATTTCAGGATGGAGGTCTGTCCACACTGATATCAGAATATGAACAGTTTGACTGAAACATCAGATCTGAGCAACAATACGGAATTGAGTGTTAAAGCCTGCAGTCTGACTGTAGCATTAGTCTGTGTCTTATATGAAAACTGCAGTCAACAATAGCATAATCAGTTCTTTGTCAGATTATCATACAATAATACAGTGTTGTCTTTTTTCAGTCTATCAACAAGGCCATGGTGAAGGACCACCAAGAGTTAAATATAGGGGTATTGGATATTTATGGTTTTGAAATTTTCCAGGTAAGTGCAATGTTGTTCACACCGGCAGATTTATTTTATCAGATTTTGCTGGATTAAATAATAAATGACAAAGAATGGCAAGGTGAAGTACACTGTCATAAAACTCTGAATTTACAGTGAATGTTTTTCGAGGGTGAGGAGTGCATATGCCTGACTGTATACCTGAATAGCAAAACTTAAATGTCATATATAATTAGACCTGACATCTTTTAAGTGGAACTTCATATTCTTCTATATTTTTTTAAGAGGCGCAAACATTGTTGTTCTGATGAATATCATATCTTGATTCAGGTGGCAAGTGGGTCTCCCCTAATCCAATTATCTGTTTGTTTATATGCATACTAATGAGTTTTTAGATGAATAATGCCATCCTGGACAGTATTTATAAATGCACATTTGATTGATTTAATTGGAGTGCATTAAACTAAACCATTATTAATGTGGGTTTTTATCATATTAATGCATTTTGTTTCAACAAGTGTTTTATGCTAATCCATAATCTACCTTTCATGATTTGTGACTCCTTAGTTGGCCCAGAAAAGATGAATCATAACTATGTAATGTTATTCCATCAATAATAATATATCAAAAATAAATAAACACCTAATAAATGGTATTATAATTGCGCTAGTAGAGCATAAGATGAAATATATTGAAAAACATGCATATAGTAAACAGTTATTTTTCTGCAATGTGTATTCTTTGTTGTTTATGATTATAATCAGTTGAAGGAATTTTTAATATTGGAGCATTTTTGTCATACCTGACTTACTTTTTGCTGTTGTTTTCTTTGCAGAAAAATGGGTTTGAACAGTTCTGCATCAACTTTGTGAATGAAAAACTCCAGCAGATCTTTATAGAACTCACACTGAAAGCTGAGCAGGTAACCCAAGATGTGTTCTGAATAGTTTTATCACCATGTGAATACGAAGTCTTGCAGTCTTTCAGCGTGCTTCTCTCCGCCATAGAATCCACAGTAAAGCACACCAATAAGGGCACTCCTGTGCTGAACTTCCTGTTACCCAGAAGGCCTCAGTGTCACATGTGGCCCTCATGGCTTTAGTGCACATGCTTTCTGCCTCCTGCCCTCCTGACCTCCGTGTTTCCTCTCCTCCAGGAGGAGTATGTACAAGAAGGCATCCGATGGACCCCCATAGAGTACTTCAACAATAAGATCGTGTGTGACCTCATTGAGAGCAAGGTACTGTAGGAAACGTTGCATTTTCCAGGCTCCCCCAGGCGAGCGGAGCTTATCTTCCCATCACACATGCTTCACATGCTAGCCCACCTGCTCCTACTCACATACAGCAGAAAGCACTGGTTCCCACACTCCTTTTTTCAGTCCATTGAACACAGAATAAGGTTACCGAGCTATACAGCTCAGTGGCATATCCAACATCATGTTCTCCCTAAAATTTTAAGGACCCCCACACTCTCTTGATCTTATGATGTCACTATCCAAAATGTTGTTGTACTTTTAGCAGTGCAAACTATGTGATTTCTTGATTTGAAGTGATCCTTGAATGAACTAACACTCATTAGCCTTGTATTACACTGTTGGTGTTTGTTTTTCTTGCTCTCCCACAGTAGAGAGATTTATGCCTGCAGGTGCAGACTGAAATGCCTCATTAATTTTAAATTTTTGTGTGAATGAAGCTGGGTGGTTTTTTTTTTTTGGTCATGCTATGTCTTACAGCAAGATAAATTCAGCTTCATGGCATAATGTAATTTCCTCTGCTAATTAAAGATATGCTGCTGAAAAATATGTAGATAATGGTTTTCAGCTGTGAAATGCTCTGGACTTCCCCCTGATACCACAAGTGGATGCATGATTAGTAAAAGTTTAATAAAATTATATGTTACTTGGAGAGAGAGCCACTGAAAATGGGGAGCCCTAAAGAGGAACTGTTGCAGTTTTGACAGCACTGATTTATGTTTGACATTCGTACATGGAGAGAATATGTAACCTCAGTGACAGAGAATACAGATTACTTTCCCTGTGATTTCTGCTCCAAGCCTGTAGATGTGAATTTTGATATGAATTTAAAAAGAGAATGTATAGCTTTTATTCTGGAAAGGGAATAAAACCTGTGGCCAGGCCTGTGGCGGAGTTAGTAATGGATTCAGAGACCGTACAGCTGCATGTCTGCTGTGGGAGAGCTGTAGTGTCATCTGTCTGTGATGGAAGCTAGAAGGCAGCTGTAGGTTATGGAATTAAGAGACAGAGATTTAGGGCAATCCGACCGAACATGGGAAAACCACAATCAGCTCCAGGGCTACCAACTAAAGTCTGAATACTGCGATGTGGCCACTTTTTCAACCAAAAAAATATTACTTCAAAATGTGTAAGTCAAACTGTTTCACTTGTATTGCATGTGAAGCATGCCGTCTGTTTATAGCTTAAATGTTAGTCTGAGACAGCGAAATTGTTTGGTGCAATGCCGATATTTCCACTCTGAATCCCTGGCTGTGTATTTCCTGTTTATGGTGGTTGCTGCTCAGAGCAGCTCAGTTCTGATGCATTATGGGAGGCAGCACTCAACAGCTCAACTCAGTGCATGTATCTTTTTTTTTCCCAGAATCCTCCAGGTATCATGAGTATCCTGGATGATGTGTGCGCCACCATGCATGCAGTGGGCGAGGGTGCAGACCAGACCATGCTGCAGAAGCTGCGAATGCAGATCAACTCCCACGAGCACTTCAACAGCTGGAATCAGGGCTTCATCATTCACCACTACGCCGGCAAGGTACTCCTCTCATTAAACTGCAGTACTTCATATTAAACTACAGTACAATAAATATAAAACTGCATGATTCACCTTTATGTCGATGATTAATTGACAGGTGTGCTGTGCCAGTCTATGTCACGGCTCTCACTGGGCCGCTCTCACCTGTGTGTCATTTCTCTCACAGGTGTCCTACGACGCGGAGGGCTTCTGTGAGAGGAACCGGGACGTTCTGTTCACAGACCTCATCGAGCTGATGCAGAGCAGTGACATGTAGGTGGCAACTTAAAAACGTTCAGGTAGAATGGAGCACCTGCAGGTGACCTGGAAGAAGATGGATTTAGACCATTTTTGCATCTGCGTCATAAATGGAGCTAAAACTCCAACTGTAAAACAGCCCCTCTATGATACTCTGACTGCTCTTTAGTGGGATGAGGTCAGCATGGTCTGCCGTGCTCTGTAGAGGAACCCTGTTCAGCCTGCTCATACCTGGGCTCTGCACAGCGTAATCTGACTTTGCGAGGTCCTTTCAGATCCTGATTTAGACCCAGTGTGGCTCCCTTAGATACAAGCATGTGGACAGGCACGCTCATGCAGACACACACACACACACACACAGGCATGCAGATACAAGTGTACAGGCATCCAAAGACACACACACGTGTGCTTAAACATGCATACACACAAAGGCAGACATGCACAAACACAGTCAGTGCAAACACAGGCATAAGCATGCACACAGATACAACAACACAAACTCTCAAATGAACAGGGGATCCTCCCCTACACACACACACACACACACACACAGACACACATAAATTCAGTTCTAACATTTGCATAAAATGGAATTCTCATTGTCTTATTGCCAAATGCTTGTCCGTTTCCACACCTGCAGCTGTGTCCTGAATCCATTGTTCCTTTGTGAGTGAATACAAATACTGCCATGGTGAAACTGTATTGATAAACAAGCATGCATAGCTTCATGCTTTTATCCTTATTTGGTAACAACATGATTTCAGACAAGGATACGTAGACCTGGAAGATTTTTAAGTTATTTTAAAGTTAACTAGATGCTCATATTGAGGCTGGACCCCACAGCCTGGATTCAATTCCAGCCATGTCAGAATCTGACAATGCATGATTGAATGCATATGCATACTGAATGCATAAATGATGTTTCCAAACAGACTTGCTTAAACAGGGGAAACCATAAGAAGTTAAAAAAAAGCTGTAAAGAAAAGGCAAAAAGGAAACAATTAACATATCTATCACCCAAATTATTATCATATTGATCCGATGACCAGTGTGACTGCTCAGGTGAAGGTACAGCAGACTCTCCATGACTAATTTTAGACCAGATTACTAAAGGAACATTTTTCTGAAGGAGAACGTACTATACAGACTGCAGCACTCTGACCTTTAAAGTGCTTTTTGTAATGGTAAGGCCTGCGTGAAAAAGCTAAGAATAACCATATTAATATAATTCCCTATATTATTCCATTTTTCATATGTGTCTCACAGCATTGGGGAAATTGACTATGTGTGTCACTCTGGATCTGCTAAGTGGTAGTAATGTACTGGCATGTAATGGAAGCAGAATTATTCCAATTAGCCAAATTTGGACTCTAATGCTCAATAATGATGTGATTCGCAGCACTGGGTCAGAATTATGAATGCTGAAGATAAAAATGATTACAAGAAAATTAGAAATTATAAAATAAGGCTGTATCTGCAAAATCAGTCATTGTTTTTCTCTGGTTTTGTTTGGTTCTGCTCGGCAGATCTTTCATCCGGGCCATGTTCCCTGAGAGCCTCAACGCGGACAAGAAAGGCAGACCCACTACGGCAGGCAGCAAGATCAAGGTGTGTTGGGCTGAAGGTCATTTTGTGAAAGGTTTATGCTCCTCATGTGTCTAGCAGCTGGTTTCACCTGGCCTTTGGTGTTACCTGGACCTTGGTTTCACTTAACCTTTGGTCTGACTTGGCCCTTGGTGTCACCTGGCTGTTGGTGTCACCTGGCCTTTGGTGTAACCTGGGCTTTGGTCTGACCTGGCCCTTGGTGTCACCTGGCTGTTGGTGTCACCTGGCCTTTGGTGTAACCTGGGCTTTGGTCTGACCTGGCCCTTGGTGTCACCTGGCTGTTGGTGTCACCTGGCCTTTGGTGTAACCTGGGCTTTGGTCTGACCTGGCCCTTGGTGTCACCTGGCTGTTGGTGTCACCTGGCCTTTGGTGTAACCTGGGCTTTGGTCTGACCTGGCCCTTGGTGTCACCTGGCTGTTGGTGTCACCTGGCTGTTGGTGTAACCTGGGCTTTGGTGTAACCTGGGCTTTGGTCTGACCTGGCCCTTGGTGTCACCTGGCTGTTGGTGTCACCTGGCCTTTGGTGTAACCTGGGCTTTGGTCTGACCTGGCCCTTGGTGTCACCTGGCTGTTGGTGTCACCTGGCCTTTGGTGTAACCTGGGCTTTGGTCTGACCTGGCCCTTGGTGTCACCTGGCTGTTGGTGTCACCTGGCCTTTGGTGTAACCTGGGCTTTGGTCTGACCTGGCCCTTGGTGTCACCTGGCTGTTGGTGTCACCTGGCTGTTGGTGTAACCTGGGCTTTGGTGTAACCTGGGCTTTGGTCTGACCTGGCCCTTGGTGTCACCTGGCTGTTGGTGTCACCTGGCTGTTGGTGTAACCTGGGCTTTGGTGTAACCTGGGCTTTGGTGTCACCTGGCTGTTGGTGTAACCTGGGCTTTGGTCTGACCTGGCCCTTGGTGTAACCTGGGCTTTGGTGTCACCTGGGCTTTGGTCTGACCTGGCCCTTGGTGTCACCTGGCTGTTGGTGTCACCTGGCCTTTGGTGTAACCTGGGCTTTGGTCTGACCTGGCCCTTGGTGTCACCTGGCTGTTGGTGTCACCTGGCCTTTGGTGTAACCTGGGCTTTGGTCTGACCTGGGCTTTGGTGTCACCTGGCTGTTGGTGTAACCTGGGCTTTGGTCTGACCTGGGCTTTGGTGTCACCTGGCTGTTGGTGTAACCTGGGCTTTGGTCTGACCTGGGCTTTGGTGTCACCTGGCTGTTGGTGTAACCTGGGCTTTGGTCTGACCTGGCCCTTGGTGTAACCTGGGCTTTGGCTTCAATTGAATCACAAGTTCATCTGTGTTGTGGTCTCACCTTCACCACCCTTACCCTGTTCCCTGTGGAACATGGGAGGACAGCCCTACCTGGCCAATGTATGTTTAACTGTGGTTCAGTTAGGATCTCATATCCATGACCTGGCAGCCTGACAGCCTTCTCCCCCTTGTTGTCCTTCTGCTCTCCCCTGCAGAAACAGGCCAATGACCTGGTGGGCACCCTGATGAAGTGCACCCCACACTACATCCGCTGCATCAAGCCCAACGAGACCAAGAAGCCCAAGGACTGGGAGGAGTCGAGGTGAGCAGCACTCGCTGATGTCACTCTCCATGACCATTGTGACATTTTACATTTACATTTATTCATTTGGCAGACTTATTATTTATTCATTTTATACAAAGCGACTTACATAGGTTCTTTACAATGTTATCCATTTATACAGCTGGATATTTTTACTGAGACAACTGTGGGTTAAGTACCTTGCCTAAGGGTACAGCAGCAGTGTCCCAGCAGGGATTGATCCGGCAACCTTTTGGTTACGAGTCCTGCTCCTTAACCACTATGCTACACTGCCGTGACATCATAGGGAGCCTGTAATTGCCTCTGCACCTCATTGGTCCACGGAGACCTTGTGCATGGCTCATTTAGTTTTCCAGCAGCTGATGACTGGAATGGGTTAGAGACTGAAAGTGCGTGATTTTCTATTAGCAACAGTTGATTTGCACCCTATGCCTGTATCTACTTATCATCCAATGTCCTGGACAGGTTGTTACTTAAAGTTACTTGAAAATGAAGTCGTGATGGCAGGGAGAACAGGTGTAACTTCAGGTCTGAGTCCTGCTCTCATCGCTAATGACGTCACTTTCAAAAACCCACGAAGCCTGCAGCTCTAATCAGGCTGTTTCTTTCAAAATTGCCCTTTTTTCATTTTTTTTCTATCACCAATTTCCCTTTAAGGGAGCCGTTGGGTACAAGATGTACTGATGGAGCATGCTGCATTGTTCAGGGAGTAATGGACTTCCTGTTGTGTGGCGGCGAGCGGAGCTCCAGTTAGGCTGTTTTAATTAGAGCTGGGGCCGCAGTTTTCTTCAGAAGCACGTGCGCTTTCAGGGAATCTTGTGGGAAGCAGAGCAAAAACAGGCTGAAAAGCCAGATACTTTAGGGACTAAACCAGCACCTGGGTCTGTTCCTCCGAGCTCACCATCACAGTCTTCATTTAACATGTACATCTAATTGGTGCTGGAAATTAATTGGAAGTTCTGTGGAAAATGTCTGCACGTCTGTGAAAAGGAACCCCTGGGAACATGGTTGGATGTACAAAGCGCACACTAACAGACCACCACACTCACAAGGCTGAATCGTGCTTATCCAGCCAAGCGCTCCTGTTTCCTGTGAGTTTGGGTTTTCTCTCCCCACCCTAGGAGTCCTCTAATTGAGTCAGTGTCCTTGAATAACCCCAATTACTGCACCAAACTCCATTTCAGCCTGAGGACTCTGAGTTGTTGAATGCTGGAGCAATTATGGAGAAGGTAGACATTTCAGCGCGAGAGTAATGTTAATGTGTTGACGCTTTGTTTTGTCACATTTGCATGCAGTTTCAGGCCTGTGTGCTCTCCGCTGATGTGACTAATGAGGCAGGGCAGAGGGTTATGTGTTCCTGTCAATCATGTGTGGGTTCCGCCCCCTTCCAGGGTCAAACACCAGGTGGAGTACCTGGGCCTAAAGGAGAACATCCGTGTGCGACGTGCTGGGTACGCCTACAGGAGGGTCTTCCGGAAGTTCCTCAACAGGTGCGGTACCTGCCACTTCCAATCTCTACTGCTCCCCCCCCTTCTCTCTCTCTCTCACTGCTGACTCGCTCCCTCATTATGGAGGAGTTTCTTAATGCTTCATAAAACTTTGTCAGGGTTCGGCTCAGAGCAATCCAAAATCGGATAATAATTTAAATGAATTAAAATATAACATAGTCCACTTCTAGTGGTCTATGTCTATGTCTCAGTCTGTGGTGGTTTTACTGTGGTGCTTAACCTATAATGATGAGTGCAATATGAAACAGTATTAGAATAGAACAGAGGAGAGTAGAATAGAACAGAATGGATAGTTGTATGCTGTAGATATGTAAGCATGCACATACATGAACTTCAGAAAAAAGGCTGGAGTGATTTTCCTGGAGGGAGTTGTTGCTCTCGCTGTGTCTCTATGCAGGGGCTATCTGCCCTGGAACACTGCTGTTTCCATAGCAACACATACCATATGAATGCTGCTGACCTCTGCCTGACCCGGCTCGTGTGTGAGACGTCCGTGCGGTCCGTCATGCTAAGAGGGGTCAGGGACCGCTGCTGCTGGGTCTGTGGGGTTCTCTGGCTGTGTCCGCCCATTGCTGCGTCTGCCCCCCCCCTCCCGGGTGCCCTGACTGTTTCTCTGCGTGACGAGGGGGTCAGCCTCGCAGGGCAGCAGGAAGTGCTCACTTTGTGAATGTTTGTGTTGGCGAGGCGCAGGGAACGGGCTGTGCGCTCGGCCTGCTGGGAAGGGGACCGTGGCTGGAATGCAGAGGGGCAGGGGCTACAGCCTGGGGGGGCGTGAGACACCCTCACCACCCCCCCACTCTCCCCCCAACCCCCACTTCACTGGAGAGGAGAGACAGATGTAGCACTGCCTCTAATGGCTTGGCTCTGACTCCAATGCATAGTGTCTTACTGTAAGCCCAAAACACAGATGCACAAGAGGCTACTTCTGGTTAAGGGGCCTGTGGACAGAGGCACACAGTATGATGCACGCGCTTACACACACACACACACACACACACACACACACACACACACACACACACACACACACACACACACACACACACACACACACACATACACACACACACACATACACGCACACACACCTTACGTGCATGTTAATGTTTTATTTGAATCCACAGATATATCAATACACAAATTTTACAAAAGCATTCAAATATAGGTTATCAAGATGCTGAGACCTTGTGTCCTTAGTGCTTTTGAGCAAATTAATGATGTATAACTGGAACTATAATGTTTTTTTTCTGTGATAAGGGTATATAGAGCGCTGTCTCTTTTGTTGTGGCTTCCAGTAACTGATTAAACAGAGCAGTGGTTCATAAACCTCCTGAATGAGAATGCACACACACAGTTTCATAACCAGCTCAGCTGATTGACAGCTAATAATCAAACATGCAATTTCCTGCACTGTTGGGGTATGACTGTGAGGATTGGGTTTATGATTCAGCCGAGTCTCACAGGGAGGGAAAAACCGCTACCTTCACCTGATGGCTGCAGCTCCCTCTGTCTTTCTGTCCGTCCCTCTCACTCTCACTCCCTGTCCGGCTCCATCCCCCGTTCAGGTACGCCATCTTGACCAAGGAGACCTGGCCGACGTGGCGCGGGGACGAGAGGCAGGGCGTTCTCCACCTCCTGCGCTCCGTCAACATCGACCAGGACCAGTTCCAGCTGGGGCGCACCAAGGTCTTCATCAAAGCCCCCGAATCGGTAAGAAGCACTGCCCCCCCTCCCCCCCCACCCCTGGGCATGTCCTCAGCTAACACCTACAGCCTAATGCGGCTCTCAGGAGCATCTCAGGTGACGCACCCATGGGAACGTCTGGACAGCAGGCGCATAACACAGGTTTAGCCCCGTTTCCCTCGTCAGCAGGAAGAAAGGAATGAAGAAATTGCATTTATTTGCAGAATAAATATTGTTAAAAGGTTAGCTAAGTAATGCATCACAGCCCCCACTGGATGGGGAAAGAGCTGGTGCCAACCTGTGAATTTAAAAAGTGCTGTATTGTGGTTTTGGGGGGTGGGTGGATGGGGGGGGGGGGGGGGGGGGGCGGTTTGGCGGAGTGGGTTGAAGCTGAGTCTGTTTCTGTAGAGAGTGCAGTTTTCTGACAATGCATTACAGATGTGCTTGCGGTGCAGCTGTGAGCTTTCATGCTGACACCTGCACACACCTCTGAATCCGTTCTTGCGGAGAGGCAGTCATGGTGCTTGACTGACAAAGCCCCTCCCCTTTATTTTCTCATATGCTACAGGGGCATGCTTGTGAAGTTGTTCTCAAATATGTCTGTCCTTCAGATATCAAATATCTGAGAGCTAAGCTTCTGAAAACAATCCTCCTTCGCTAACGGAGCGCTGAGGCAGAGCAATCTGTCTGTGGCTTTGTTTTGTGTTTGTGTTTGTGTTTGCGTGCGATTACTCCCGCCAGCTCCGCGTTTGCGGGTCCTCTCCTTCGCTGTGTAAACTCCTCGGCCGCGAGGTATTCGGTGACTATAAACACTGCCGCTCCGTGACTTGCGAGGATGCTTAATGGGCCCCGCTAAATACCCAGCTGTATAAACGGATAGCGTGTCAAATGTAAGCTATGTAAGCCTCTCCGGATAAGAGTGTCTTTTGCTGTGCAGAAGGCGCAGTTGGGTGGCCTTGTGGGAAAGTGTCGGCGCAGCGATAGGGAAGATCAGGGCCCCCTGTCTCCAGCTGGCAGCGCTGTGCCCAGGCTCTCATGGGTACGTGCCAGCTCCCTGTGGGCACCGTGCCAGCGGGCAGGATGTTTAGTCTCGGAGAGACAGCGTGGTAAAGCTGCCGGAGGTGAAGGGGGGAAGCCGGTTACATTTACACCTGTTAGACCCTCTTATCCGGAGTGACTGGAAAAGGCATTGCGTGCAACATGCAGGGTAGTGTGCTGTAGTGGCAGTGTGGCGGTAGTGTTGTGTAATGGTAAGGGACAGGGCTAGTAAACGAAAGGTTGCTGGTTCGATTCCCCACTGGGGGACTGCTGCTGTACCCTTGGGCAAGGTACTTAACCCACAATTGCCTCAGTAAATATCCAGCTGTATAAATGGATAAAACTGTAACCTGTGTAAGTCCTACTGCATAAGAGCGTAAGGCCACATGAACTATGGTGCATACCACAGCTGAACATGTGTCAGAACATTACACTGTGCCACAGTGAATACAAACTATGCACTGCAATAAATTTACAAAATTTCAACAACTAGTGTCAAAGTGCAGTAATAATAATACTTAAGGGTACTTATATCGTACTATAAAAAGGCCAGATTTGAGTGTTGTAACAGCTATGTAGGGGAGCTGAGATGCTGTCTGAAATTGTGGATCTCCAGTCTGCAGCAGAAGATAGAACATAAGAAGAACATAAGAACATGATGACGAGAACAGGCCATTCGGCCCAACTAAGCTCGCCATTTCTTAATTAAACAGTATCCAAAACTGCATCAAGTCTAGACTTGAACACAGCAAGGGTCTCTGACTCAATAGGCCAGAAGTTAGCCAGTGACACCTGATACATTGCAGCAGCTAACTGTTTAGGCTGGGAATAAGTGTGATTACTGATGCGCTTGAATATGTGTATAGTGAAAGGTAAAGTGTTGAGGCTGAGTGAATGACAGTCCCACTTTGGTGCTAGTGTGTTAGTGTAACCCGGCTCTACCCCTGGTCCGTAGCTCTTCCTGCTGGAGGAGACCAGGGAGCGCAAGTTTGACGGCTACGCCAGGGCCATACAGAAAGCCTGGCGCAAGTACGTGGCCCGCAAGAAGTACGTCCAGATGAGGGAGGAAGGTACGTTACACCTACTGTTATAACACACACACACACACACACACACACACACACACATACACTACTCACACTCCCATACACACACACACACACACACACGCACGCACACACACACACACACACACACACACACACACACACAAATACACACTCATACTACTCACACACCCATACACACACATACACTACTCACACTCCCATACACGCTGACACACATAGTTGCAAACACATATGCACACATGCGCGCACACACATGTACTGACACTCTCGCATGCGTGCGCGCCCACACACACACACACACACACACACATATGCATCCATTCTTATACATCCATATGCACACACACACACACACACACACACACACACATATGCATCCATTCTTATACATCCATATGCACACACACACACACACACATACACACACATATGCATCCATTCTTATACATCCATATGCACACACACACACACACACACATATGCATCCATTCTTATACATCCATATGCACACACACACACACACACACACACACACACACACACACACACACACATACACACACATATGCATCCATTCTTATACATCCATATGCACACACACACACACACATATGCATCCATTCTTATACATCCATATGCACACACACACACACACACACACACACATACACACACATATGCATCCATTCTTATACATCCATATGCACACACACACACACACACACACACACACACACATACACACACATATGCATCCATTCTTATACATCCATATGCACACACACACACACACACACACACACACACACACATACACACACATATGCATCCATTCTTATACATCCATATGCACACACACACGCACTCACACGCCCATACACATACACACACATATGCATCCATTCTTATACATCCATATGCACACACACACACACACACACACACACACACACATACACACACATATGCATCCATTCTTATACATCCATATGCACACACACACGCACTCACACACCCATACACATACACACACATATGCATCCATTCTTATACATCCATATGCACACACACACGCACTCACACGCCCATACACATACACACACATATGCATCCATTCTTATACATCCATATGCACACACACACACACACACACACACACACACACATATGCATCCATTCTTATACATCCATATGCACACACACACACACACACACACACATACACACACATATGTAACACTGTCTCTCTGTATCGCGGAGTGTTCCCCCATTCCTCTCTGTTTCTCTCTGTGTCTCTCCCATCTCTCTCTCACTGCTCCCCTCCAGCCTCCGACCTCCTGCTGAACCGGAAGGAGCGGCGGAGGCACAGCCTCAACAGGAACTTCGTGGGGGACTACCTGGGCATGGACGACCGTCCCGAGCTGCGCAAGTTCCTGGGCAAGAGAGAGAAGATCGACTTCGCCGACAAAGTCACCAAATACGACCGCCGCTTCAAGGTGCAGACAGCGGGGGGCGCTCTTTATAATATCTCACTGGCCATAAATAAATAAGTCCCTGCTCCTTGCTGGTGTGCTGTTGTCAGGCAAAGAGAGATTTGTGTTCATTGGCTCCTGAATGAGTTGTGAGGATCCTCTGGTAAGTTTGTTCTGTCCCCTTTTATGGCATCAAAACTTTGGGAAAGTAACTGATTGGATCAACAAATTCTGTATTTACACACAAATGGCAAAGGACTTCATTATTTTAACTTCATCAGCAGACATTGGGGGGATAACCATGTTTTGTATGTTTCATGTATGCTTTCATGGGCTTGACAGTAAGAACAATTTGAATTGAAAGATTTTGTTCTTCCTTCATTTATAATGATGTTGTTCCTGCATGGTTGGAATTGGCTGTAATTACAGTGAGAACATAATTTCAGACTCAAACTTTGTAACTGTTTGTCTTGTGTTTTGTGTCCAGGGCATTAAGAGAGACCTGATCCTGACCCCGAGGTGTGTGTACCTGATTGGTCGGGAGAAGGTGAAGCAGGGCCCGGAGAGAGGTCAGGTGACCGAGGTACTGAAGCGCAGGATCGAGGTGGAGAAGATCCTGGGCGTTTCTCTCAGGTGAGGCAGTGTGCTGGAGTCTTAGTCTTAGCCTTAAGGCTTAGCCTTAGCCAAAGCTATTAGCAGCCCTTGGGGGAACAGTGGCCTACTGCATGGGAGACAGGTGTGTAGTGTGAGAGTTTGGGGTGGAATGTTAACAGATTTTGAGTTTCATTTAAGTTTTGAACACTACGATGTACACTGGCCTAACATCATCCAGGATCACTTTGTGTTCCTCTCTCTCCATCCTCAACATCAGGCAGGATCACTTCCTGATCTTCTCTCTCTGTCCCTCAGCTCCATGCAGGATCACTTCCTGATCTTCTCTCTCTGTCCCTCAGCTCCATGCAGGATCACTTCCTGATCTTCTCTCTCTGTTCCTCAGCTCCATGCAGGATCACTTCCTGATCTCTCTCTGTCCCTCAGCTCCATGCAGGATCACTTCCTGATCTTCTCTCTCTGTTCGTCAGCCCCATGCAGGATCACTTCCTGATCTTCTCTCTCTGTCCCTCAGCTCCATGCAGGATCACTTCCTGATCTTCTCTCTCTGTTCGTCAGCCCCATGCAGGACGACTTCCTGATCCTTCACGAGCAGGAGTACGACAGTCTCCTGGAGTGCACCTTCAAGACCGAGTTCGTCAGTCTTCTGGCTCGCAGGTTCGAGGAGAAGACGCAGAGGAAACTGCCTCTGAAGTTTTGCACCACGTGAGTACATTACGTCACATGACATGACACTTTTATCAAGCGTGACTTGCAAAAGTGCGTTCAATGGGTTAATGCAATTTCCTGCAGATACTAAAACATTACTACCATCCTTCAAATGTTGATCCATTGTGGGAAACATTGCCACAGTTGGGTTAAATGGTAAAGAACCTTAAATTATTACCGTACCACCTGAGACTTAAGGTTGAGAGACATCCCTGAAACTACCATATAGATAAAGAGATGCACTTCCTATTATGTTGATCAACATTGATGTAACAAATGTCTCACAATTTTAGATATATTTCTGAAAATGAGCCACCCTTCCTAGCACACAAAAAGTTCCTATCCTATCAGGAGAAGATGAAAAACCAGTAAATGTGGAAGAATAACATGTTTCTTCCTGCTAAAACTTGGGAGACAGACGATAAACCAAAATAATAAATATGGAGGATACATGTATGTGGGCGGCAGTGTGGCATAGTGGTTAAGGAGCAGGACTCGTAACTGGAAGGTTGCAGGTTCGATCCCCGCTGGGACACTGCTGCTGTACCCTTGGGCAAGGTACTTAACCCATGATTGCCTCAGTAAATATATCCAGCTGTATAAATGGATAACATTGTACAGAACTGTAACCTATGTAAGTCACTTTGGATAAAAGCGTCTGCTAAATGAATAAATGTAAATGTATGCACACAAGTGTAATTGTTGATCCTATCAATGTTTGTGTGTTCATCTGCATACTGTGGATAGATAATTTCTTCATTGTCATTCCAGTACAGCTCAGTGGCAGTGGGTGAGCTGGAAACAGGGGAAGCCCGAGCACTACCTTTAAATCTATCATTACTTTCAACCTGTTCCCCTTTATCCTCCTTGATTAACAATAATACACACAGAATAATCGACACCAATTTTAAATGGTGTGTCTTCAGTAGTTTTTGAGATGCATGGTTTTAAATGGTGTGTATTGGGCAGTTCTGTAGGTGTTTTAATGTTGTCTCCACCTCCTCCTCCTCCTCCTCCTCCTCCTCCTCCTCAGACTGGATGTGAAGCTGAAGAAGGAGAGCTGGGGGCCCTGGAGCGCCGGGGGCTCCCGCCAGGTGACGTTCATTCAGGGCCAGGGTGACCAGGCTGTGCTGCGGCCGTCCAATAAGATGCTGCAGGTCAGCATTGGGCCAGGACTGCCGAAGAACACACGTAAGACCCAACGACTGGCACTGAAAAACAATTTGGCCAGCTCCTTCTCTGTAAAGTCTGTGACTCTCTTTTTCTCCGTGAACAGTCCCTTTACTCTCCTTATTTCTCTCTGTATGTTTTTGTTTCTCTTTCTGAAGTCCCTGCCTCTCTCTCCCTCTCTGTGTTTAATCTTAGCCTCTCTGTCCCTCCATGGACCCTTGAAAACTTGCCATTCAGAATGTTTTTGTAAAGGGTATTCACTGCAGATGAATCTGCAGTTTTTTTGGAGTAACTGTTTACTGACTGGGCAAACTGTGCACTGTTTTGGCGCCCAGGCCCCACCAAGAGGAGCTTCACTCAGAGCCGGTCCAGTGTGCTCAGAAGCCACCAGAGCTACCCAACCAGAGCTGCTCCTGGACCCCCAGGTGAGACCCACTGTACCCTACAGTTTACTTAGGGTTGCTTCACTTCACAGTTTACATAACAGTGTGCCCACAACAGTGCAAAATTATATCACATTTTTCAAAAGCATTGAATAATATTAAAAACTCCTCATCTATCTTTTTAGATTGAGTTTTTTTCCTGTGTGGCATTTTTCAATGTGGCCCGTTTTTACGCTGCTGTTCTTTACAGCTGCCCTTGCTTACTGTTCCTTGTCTGTTAGATTTAGCATTTCACTGCGTTGTAGTTTATTAACTTGTCCAATTCATTCCTTTTTTTCAATTCCTAAGTGACATTGGGAAAAAGGATTTAAACAGGGGAGTTGTTTTCTGTAGAGGTTTCTTACTTTTATTGGACTTTTAAATAAGCTGGGTTTTTTTCTCTAACAGTAGGCCAGCAAAATGGGGTACTGAAAAATACCGGTTATTTGGCCAACCAGAGGAATGCCTTCTCACACCAGCAGTCCAATCACAGGCCTCTGTCTGGTAGTATGACCCACCCCTTCCTGCCGTCGGTTGCCAATGTCAACCCACTGAAGGGCAGAAACAGCAGAGCACAGCCCAACTTGGACTGCCTCAGAGTGCCGGAGCAGGGAGCAGCGGGGTGAGTGCTGAATGTGTGTGCAGAGGCAGCAACACTGACACTGGAGCAAGTACACACACTCTCAGCACAGACACACTCTCAGCACAGACACACTCTCAGTATACTCTCAGCACAGACGCACTCTCAGCACAGACGCACTCTCAACACAGACACACTCTCAACACAGACACACTCTCCACACAGACACACTCTCAGTACACTCTCAGCACAGACGCACTCTCAGCACAGACGCACTCTCAGCACAGACACACTCTCAGTACACTCTCAGCACAGACGCACTCTCAGCACAGACGCACTCTCAGCACAGACGCACTCTCAGCACAGACACACTCTCAGCACAGACACACTCTCAGTACACTCTCAGCACAGACGCACTCTCAGCACAGACACACTCTCAGCACAGACGCACTCTCAGCACAGACACACTCTCAGCACAGACACACTCTCAGTACAGACACACTTTCTGCACAGACATGCACAGAGTCATAGACACTCTCTGTAGCACAGACACACTCTCAGCACAGACACTCTCTCCACACAGACACACTCTCAGTACAGACACTCTCTCCACACAGACACACTCTCAGTACAGACACAGTTTCCGCACAGACATGCACACAGTCATAGACACTCTCTGTAGCGCAGACACACTCTCAGACACAGGCAGTCACACAGTCAGCAGTACAGTCACACAGATGTTCTCAGATACAGACAGATGCACACAGCACAGGTAGGGGCAAAGACAAATGCAGGCACAAGTACATGCAGAGATACATAGACACAGACAAACAGGCACACAGTCACATATATACTGACAGTGATGTACAGACACAGCCACATACAGACATGGTAAAATTAAACACCACTGAAAATGAGTTGCATAGTTGTCCTTTCATTTACACTTCAGTTTAAAAATGTATTTTTTTAGTTTTAAAAATGTTTGAACTCTCATAATAATATAAGGGTGCACAAAATCATCAGGAGATAATTATGAGATTGTATATATGAAGCAGCAATGTCATGGATATGTTTCTGAGCTGCCATAATTATGGAGGCTTACGTGAGACAAGACTTGCAATAAAGTAGATGTGTACATACTGTACACTTAGCATTTGTTTCATAAAACCACTTCAGTACACTCACTAGCAGTATGTTTTCACCTGGTGAGTGTAACAGGGCTGGTGTGTTTCTTTGTAGTAACAGAGACGGACACCCCAAAGCACATGGAGGAACGTGAGTCTTCCTGAGTGTGCTTGATGTGTTGGGTTGTAGTTAAAGTGTGGTTATGGTCACTCATTTTTTAGACACAGTCTCTCATTTCTTCTCTGTTAGCAGGACTGGTTCTGATTTTTTTGGTCATGCTTGTAACCTACAGCCTAGAACACCAGAAGAATGGTCTTAGCATGTCCACTCAGTAAGACTAAACTCATATTTCACATCCAGTTCAGCAATGTCAGTCTCTGCAGAGATCACCTTACTGTGGGTTAGTGTTCTTGGAGACTCCAGATAAATTCCCATATGTCTCCTTAATACCTCATCATAAGATACAGACAGGCAATACAATAGATATTTTCTTTTTCAGTCTACCAAAAACTGCTTTAGCTGTTGAGGTTTTATCAAGATCCTTCAGCCTTCAGACTGCTGGGCTGTTCACTTTTTTAACATTTTTCTTTTCTTCCATTAAAAAAAGCCTCTGTAAACAAATAGTTATGTCTGGGTTTAATACTGAAAAACATCTTTAAACCACTGACAATTATTTTGGTGCCTACATTGATTAGGTTGTTTTTTTTCTTTGTGGCCAGTGTCCTTTTATGTCTAAGTCTGTATATGAGGAAGTGTGGCATTTTTAGCATAATTTAATGGCACTTTAACAAAGTAGGTTACCTTCATTTTAATAAACTAAATCTGTTTCCTCCATCTAGTGGTTGGTGGTTGATGGTTTCTTGGGAGTACACCACCATCTTGTGGTGGTAGGCTGAATAATGTAAATATGTTTAGTTGAGGTCAGAGTGACTCCACCATCATTTGTCTGAAACGGGCTGTTAAGTGCCTGATTCAGTTAATTACTGTTTTGTCTTGTTTTATTCAATCCAGCATCACTGACACGTTCAAAGTGCGTTAGTGCTTTCAAGAGAGCTGGAAAGTCAACCGGACTCTTACCAACATTTGACCTTATCTTTGACTCATAAATAAGTGCATAAAATACATTTATTTAGTTAATTTTGTTGATTGTGTAACTTGCTAAATATTGTTTGTCAAGAATAAAAATAACACTTGCACTTAATTGTCAGTCAGAGTTCAAGGACAAATATAAATCTCTACCCTTGGTCTCTCATAGACAGGAGGTGAATAATGCTGAGTCAAGATTTTTTGATCATTTTCAGTACCTGCAGAATAATAATGAACATGCAGATCAAATGTACTTAATAAAAGAGGAGCCCCTTGGACATTAGAAAGCGAATAACTCCAGACTCCTTTGTGTTTCAGTGCATTTTCCTTGAGTCACTGTAATCAGCAGCTACTTTTCCCTCATGCCTAACTCTGGTGTTGAAGTAGCTTAATAGAGCGGCAGTTTAGTGTAATGAAACCAGAGAGTTATTTTCAATGACTGTAGGTTGTGTGTGTGCTGAAGATTGCTCTGTCCTACCTGTACCCCCCCCCCCCTCCCCCACCCCCCCCACAGAGCCCGCAGACAGACGGTCAGCCGGCCCACACCAGGAGGTGGCCGCCCCAAACCCGCCCCAAAGCCCAAGCCCCAGGTGCCGCAGTGCAGGGCCTTGTATGCTTACGATGCCCAGGACACCGATGAGCTCAGCTTCAACGCAGACGACATCATTGACATCATCAAGGAAGGTGAGAGGGAGCTGGCTCAGATGACCCCAATGTGACACAAATCACAGACACAAGACAGGAGCACCGACCGACACACCATGCTGTTTCTTGCATGTTATTTCATGGTACACTTTGACACTTTTGTTGAAATTTTGATTATTGCAGTACTCGGTCTCTGCATTCAGTGTGGCACTGGTTATTGTGGCATGGTGTGACTGTGTGCGCTTGTACACCTTTGCATCGTAAGGCACTCTGGATAAGAGCATCTGCATAGTGACTAAATGTGAATGTAAACATATTACTATTGTATTATTATTATAATAATAATACATAATGATAATAATAATATAATAATAATTGTATTATTATTGTAAACTTATTACACTCTTGGCTCATCCTCGTGTGTTTCTGTTGGGCAGACGCCTCAGGGTGGTGGACAGGAAGACTGCGTGGGAAGCAGGGCCTGTTCCCCAACAACTACGTCACCAAGGTGTAGATCCACAGAAGAGGGACATCAGGGCCTCCTGCAGGAAGAGGCAGAGAGAGGGAGACGGAGAGAGGGATTTGGGGAGGGCGGAGAGGGGGAGAGGGGGAGAGGGGGAGAGAGCATTCTTCTACTCTCACACAGCACTTGAGCCATGATTGTCCTATAGTGCAACAGAAGTACCCAGGCCTTGTACGGCCCAGTGTGGGAACCTGAAGAAGAGACTTTTCTCCAATACTGGCAACAACTACACAGTCCCTCTGAGCACTGATCAAAACTATTTATTGTATTTATAACATACTCTATTTTAAGTCATTCTTACTGTATTGAGACAAGAAGTCCCACTAGAATACAGGCTTTAGGGTTAGGGATTTTTAAGGTAACTGTACTGATGTCTTCACTGAAAAAGCAAACCACATTGTAAATGAAGGAGGAAGATGAACATGTTTTATGTGCACTTTATCAGCAAGTTCCTAGAACAGGTAAAACATTGCTCCTGGAAGGACCTTGTTAACCCAGGATTTTAGCGGAGGGTGTATTTGCCAAAGTGCTAGTCACTGAAAGGTATTGTGGGGAAGAAACATGTTTACGTGAAACCAAGATTCAAAAAATGTATTTCCATTTGTTTTGACATTTAATGCACAATTTGTACCATTTTGCTCTAATGATGTGGACCCTTATGAATTTGTGATTTAAAGTGAATCTTTGTTTTTCATCCTGTTCTCAGCCTTAGCCTTTCTGAGTTTGTATGTCCGGCTTATATGGTTAGCACGAGTGGAAACCAGTGGATGTCTGTTGTCTGTGGATGTCTCATAGATTCTGCTTCTTGGGTCGTCCTCCAGCCTCTCAGTCCCTTGTGTTCGCTGTTCCTGGGACATATGACCATTGTGCATGCGATTGACATTTCAGAACAATTACATCATCAAGGTCCACCATTTATAGACTTAGTTCAGGAAAGTAATAAGCGCATCCTGTGAGCATGAAGAGCTCCCTGGTGGAATATACCAACTGCAATTTCTTACTCGTTTGTACTGGTTTTAGCTGATTTCCTGTCTTGCTTGTGTGTATTTTTGAATCGTATTGACCCAGGATTACTTTTTTTTTTTGTAATGGGAAATATACAGCCATCTTAGAGCAAACTAAAAAGAGACCACAATGACCATGTACCACTGTATCTAAAAGCTTACAATGTTATGAATGTTGTAGAATCTCAAGTTCAGATATCAGGCTGGTTTATTTAGTCTCGCTCACCTGCTGAAGTATTGTTAACAGTGTAGGCAACAAAGCCTCAGTGGTGTGCTCAATGTTCTGCTCAACTGCAGCTTTTTAAGACTTGCTGTGTGTGTTGGTCTACTGCCTCAGTACAAGTAACCATCAGGAGGTCAGGCCGCTGGACTTTCCGCTGACATACAGAGGTAGAAATCTTCTCCCACTAAGTGTTTGTCTCAAAGGTTTCGCATTTCCAATACCAGGGTAAGAGACTGTGGTGAGAGATATAACTGATAGAAGAGCAAGTTCTAAGTTCTTTTGAGTTCTTCCTCACATTGCCGCCTGTGCCCCGCTAGGGGCAAGGAAGTGAAGTGAAGTGAAGTCACATTGCCAGGAGTTGATCCCTCCAGCTGTTTTGAAAAGATTTTTGATAGATTGTTGAAACTACTGTATTTAGCTAGTTACGGCGTCCATAAAATAATACTTTGTACTTTGTGACCTGGGTACTTTGTAACTTATCATGTCACACAAAATCCCTTAAAAAAGTAAAAGTACAAATGACTATTGTATGCATATTTGAATTGTTTAGGGTGAATATTTACTCTTCTGGCTATCAATTTATGTGCTAGTGTCAGACCTTAGCTGTTTTTGTCTGTAATGATATCTCCATATTTGGAGACCATTGGATTTAGCAATGCTGATGACCTTGAAGTAAGGCAGAAATGAAACCCACAGAATCACTGTTAATGGAGTTTAAAAAGTGCTTTTTGTCGATATGGCTGGCCCATATTCACACTGATAATTTCCCACGCTGTAATTGTTTCTGTGTATGCAACATGTATATAGTAATACTGTCAAAATGAACATGTACAAATTAATGTGCTCTGCAATTTTAGATTGAAATTAGACTGGTACTTGGACACTCCATCATGTGCAGTGCTTCTGAAATAAAATAATAAAATCTAATGTTCGAAACTGTGTGTTTCATCTTTTTTGAAATTGAATTGTAGCATATCACGCAGTGAAACATTCATGTACGATGGAAGCAAGTGCTTAGCTTATCATCATCAAACATCAAACATCAGCCACTGTAATAACAACGAGGACATGTCTTACTGGTGGTTATATGTGGAACTGAGGCTATGTGTGGAAGATTTTTTTGAAGACTGTACCTTAACCTGTACTGCATTTAACAACAACATTGTCCATAAAAAAGGAAGGAGGTTTTGATACATTCATGCAGTAACACATTCATCACAAACCAAAATTGTCCTGTAAACATCTAGAGAAATTTTTGTTTGCAATTTTAACCACTTTGGCTTTATATCCAAAACTGGAGAAACTAAGTCTGCCTGACTTCTGTTTGCACGGTGAATTATTATTTTGCAAGCATTTAAGTCATTGATTTCTCACACCACAACCCTCTCCTCATCTGCATGTTATCTGTACACTCTTATGACAGTGGGCTGTGGACGTACAGTGCATTTTTCTGCTCATTCATAGGAGGCACTGTGATATGAGTGTCTTGTAAGAAAACTTAGATCAGAAGCACCTGTGCTGGACTATGCTGGGACCACAGGAAAAAAGCACATTGCTCACAGAAAAGTCTCTTAGCTCAAATGGGGCCTCCTTTGATTCATAACACGGTGTACATGTATAAAGTATGAAATGCCTTTGACGTTGCAAGGAGAGAAACACTGGACACAGGAAGGATTTACCCAACTTTATTAACATTTTTTAACTAACATAAAGCCCTTGGAGGAGCATCCCGGGGCTGTATAGTCTATGAATGCATGGATACCTGCCATAAGTACTGCATTGCAACACTCCATTTCAATTCAACAGCAATCCAGAACGGAAGCGCATGTTCGTATTTACAGTGCTTCCACTTTCCCTTGCCTTTGGATGTGCAAGTATATGCATGTTATGTAGCTGAGAGTAATATTAGTGTTAACCAGTTCCTCAAGCCAGTGGGCCCAGTCGCATACAGAGGGAGAGGCTGCTGTGTGTGTGTGTGTGTGTGTGTGTGTGTGTGTGTGTGTGTGTGTGTGTGTGTGTGTGTGTGTGCGCGCGTGCGTGCGCGTATGTCTGTGTATGTGCGTGTGTGTGCACGTACGTGTGTGTGTGTGCACGTGCGTGCACATGCGTGCGTGTGTGTGTGTGTGCGTGTGTGTGTGTGTGTGTGTGTGTGTGTGTGTGTGTGCGCGCGCGTGCGTGCGTGCGCGTATGTCTGTGTATGTGCGTGTGTGTGCATGTATGTGCGTGTGTGTGTGTGCACGTGCGTGCACATGCGTGCGTGTGTGTGTGTGTGTGTGTGTGTGTGTGTGCGTGTGTGTGTGTGTGTGTGCGTGTGCGTGTGCGTGTGCGCGTGCGTGTGCGTGTGCGCGTGTGTGCGTGTGTGTGTGTGTGTGTGCGTGCGCGCGTGCGTGTGCGCGTGCGTGTGCGTGTGCGCGTGTGTGTGTGTGTGTGTGTGTGTGTGTGTGTGTGTGCGTGTGTGTGTGTGTGTGTGTGTGTGTGCGTGTGTGTGTGTGTGTGTGTGTGTGTGTGTGTGTGCGTGTGTGTGTGTGTGTGTGTGTGTGTGTGTATCATGGCAGAACACGCAAAGGCAGATGGAGTTATAAAATGAAGAGAAAAGCCCAGCTCAGCTTCCTATCAGCAGACGCTCTCTGCCTGCAGGCTCACACCAACACCGGCCTGTGGGTACATCCCAGAGACATCTTCCCCCAGACTGGGCCCGCGTGTCGGGCTGGGACACTTTCAGTGGCACGGGAAGGGGAATCCCAGACCTGTGGCATGACCAGGCCTCCCAACACAGAATTCAACTTGTAATTCAAACAATTAAGAAAAAAAAAAAATGAACAACCAAAACAGAAGTAACATTCATTCTTTTTAGTTCTCAAATACATTTGATGAAGTACGAAAGGTGTGTATTGAAATCAAGATGCAACGGGAAAACTGACACAAGCTGTGTCTATTTTCCGGCAGGCGGATGTAATGGTTGTTCCCCTTTGATGAACACTGTGATAGTGAACAGACTCACAGCAGCTCAATAACACATTTTGTAGGTTGTATCCCCCATTAAGGAATGTCTTGATTTACAACTTTTTAAAATCTTCATTTATCTAGCTGATCACATTGTCTATACATAAACATCAATCAATTCAAAGATCATACAAACAAATCTGGCAATTTTAAGTAATGAGGATCGACAGTCTATTCCAATAAAGCAGCGCATTATTGTACATTTTCAAAAAAAAAATGCTTCCTTACTAGAGCAGCTGCCCTCACCTGCAAATTGTTAGGCCACATGATGCCCAATTAACTATCTGTGCAAAGAATGCATTTTGAGGAACCATGCAAAAGAAAAAAAAAAAAAAACAAAAAATAGAAAAATTTAATAACAAAAAAACAAAAATTTCAAAATAAAGTGACACTGAAGAATACAACTAAGAGCTAAATAAAGAGCTTTATAAATACAATTATAATTTTTTTTAAAAAAAATTTAACTTTACTGAATATGTTGTATTTCTAGCAGTATTGGTACTATGTGACAGCTAGCTTCTCTAGGTTCAATGCTTGTTTGTCTTTTTTTTTGTTTTGTTTTGTTTTTTTAAATTTTTTTTTATTTTGAATCTGCGCAGGTAACTCACGCCATCTTTGGTTGACTGCAGTACTGAAAAGAGGAAAACAAAAACGAGAAAAAAAAAACCCAAACAAACCAAAGAAACACAAAATAGGCGCTAAGAGAACATCAACTCTCGGCAGGCAGCTGGGCCTCTATGTCCACCCTGCAGATGGGACATTTCTTGTTGGTGAGGAGCCATTGGTCGACGCACAGCTGATGGAACAGGTGCATACAGGGGAGCCGTCTGGAGGGAAAGGAGAGGGTCAAGGTGAGACACGAGAAGGACAGAGAGCCCGTTTCCCAGGGTTCAGATCTACGCTGATAGGCCTCACCTCCTCAGGTCCAGTCCAAAGAAGTATCTGCAGCATCCTATAACAGCACTGTGTGCCGCTTCTGGCATCCACAGGCCAGCCTGGCATCTAATAAAACCAACTCTCTCCCACTCACTCTAGTTTCTTTTTCTCTTTCGCTCGCACTCTCTCTCTCCCCCCACTCTCTGTCTCTCTCTGTGTCTCACACTCACTCTCTCCACCTACTTTCTTTCTCTCCCCCTCTCTCCCTCTCCCCCCACTTTCTCTCTCTCTCTCTCTCTCTCTCTCTCTCACACACTCTTCTCCCCCCCTCCTCTCTACCTCACTCCCCCCGGCTCTCTCTCTCTCTCCCCCCACTTTCTCTCTTTCTCTCTCACACACACTCTTCCCCCCCCCTCCTCTCTACCTCACTCCCCCCGGCTCTCTCTCTCTCTCCCCCCACTTTCTCTCTCTCTCTCTCTCACACTCTTCTCCCCCCCCCTCTCTACCTCACTCCCCCCGGCTCTCTCTCTCTCAGTTTCTGTAACTGCACAGAACACCACTCGTTTTTACTTATTGAAAATGAGACTGATTCAGTGTGACTGCCAGTCTGATGGAGGATGAAGTTTAAGGAATGGAATGGACTGTCCATAGCCCTGCAGGCTCTAGCCCCACTGACTCCTCAATACACAGGAGGGACACTAATTACATACATGAAAAAAAGTAAATAATTATCCTGGGTTTCAGTACACGTCTCAAGATAAGAGTTGCAGTTTTCACATTGTGACACCAGAGGGCAGAGTGCCCAGACTCAAAGACTCCGTAAAAGAGCAAGAAACCCAAGCCTCCACAAACGTCAGGTTAGGGTAGTCATTTCCTTTTCAAAACTGCCACAGGCTAATATGTATGTGCTACCCTTCAGAGTCCCCAGAGCAGAGCTCCCCTTTACTTAGAGGGAGAGAGAGATAGCTACGCATTACCACTGACCACAGGAAACACAAGCAGGCACAAAAGCCTAAAATTTACTGACATATTGTTCCATGAGGCTGAACAGACTGTTCCGTTTTTTCTATGTGTACACACATGCAGTGACTCAGACACACACGTGGAGGCATGAGGCAGGTAAGGGAAGCTGGAGGTGCTCACCTGACGTCCTCTCCCTCCTCCAGGATGGACAGACAGATAGTGCACTTCTCCTCGGTGTCCTCCTCTGGGCCCTCTTCCTCCTCCTGCTTGCCGTGCAACTTTCTCTGTTCATCAGGGACAGAAAACATTGTAGTTCACACATTGCGACACCAGGGGGCAGATGAACCAGTGGTAAGGGCTCTGAAACTATGTTTCCCTCTACTTGAAAATATACATATAAAAAAAACATACTGAGGAGAAGACAGAATAAAAAAAATGTTATTCTGTCAATGAAATAGTGATGTGATTCACAAAAAGTGCAAAAGAGAGTAAATAAAAATGAAAGGATGACCAGCTGGGGAACTGGCTATTTGTAAATGTGAAACTTGTAAAAGGACAGACGTGCTCTCACCTTCCTGTATTTGTGTGGGTAAGTGCATCTCTCTATGGTTCCCTGAGAGGCACCGCGGTTCACAGTCCCCAACCGCTCCTCCAAGTGGAGCAGATCCTGTGAAAGAGGCAGCAGAGGGGTGAGACACACACACATATACACGCGCCCACACACACACACACACACACACACACACACACACACACACGTGCACACACACACACACGCGCGCGCACGCGCACACACACACGCACACACGCACACACACGCACACACTAACACACACACACACACATACACACACACACACACACACACACTCATGCACACACAAACACACGCGCGCGCACACACACGTATACACACTTACACACCCATAAACACACAGATATATACACACACAAACATGCACACACATACACATACATAGGAATACGCACATCCACACACAAACATAAACAACCACTGACATACATATGCGCACACACACACACACACACACACACACACACACACACACACTCACATGACAGCTTCCCAAGGGAAAACTGATATCTAATGTTTATTTTGGCAGCCACTAGGTGGTAGTGAGGCTTAATGTTGTCTCAG
>NC_050590.1:3966028-3988528 GCF_013368585.1 Megalops cyprinoides
TACTCACAGGTGGGATGCATGAAATGCCTACAGGAGGACATCTGTGGCTGCGGCGGGGGCGGGGCCACCATGGCTGAGCTGTAAGCGTCCTGGGGGCTGGGCTGGCTGGGCCCGGGGGCGGGAGGAGGGGCGTATGCGGCGGGGCGTGACGATGCGCTGGGGCAGCACGGGTCAAAGGCCGAGGTTCCATGGAGTCCCGCGCTGCTAACCCCACCACTGCGGACTGCCCCGTTGCTGAGGTCCACAGGCAGGGTCTACAGAGGAGAGAAACTGACAGTGAACCAGCTGAAAACTCACGCAAGAGCAGCAGGAACAGGGCCGACGCTATGGGGGTGCTTAGGGGTGCATTGCACCCCCAGACGGACCTCGGTGCACCCCCAGTTGTCTCCTTATATCCCAATGTCTACATAGTATTTTTTTTTTTTTTAAGACGTTTTGTGACCCCCCCCCCCCCCCCCCCCCCCCCCCCGTGGATTGCAAGCGCACCCCTCTGTATTTTCCCTGGGCGCTAAGCCTGACTGGGAACAAACTGAAAGCACCTGCACCACATCCATCTGTGCATGCACACTCTTTGCTCAGACACCACGAGGAACTTACCCAGGTCGGGGTATTAATGTTAAGAGGTCACCAGCATTTATTCTTGCCATGCACACATAGCCATTAAACAGTTCATTTATTATATTCTGATGTTAAACCCGTTCACCATAAATTTAAAATGTCCGGTCAATTCAAACACAGTCACTGAGACTCACACTGATTTACTGAGTTATAGCCTAGAGTTTTTTTTTTTGTAATAGCTCACTTTCTTCTCGGGATGCAACTAGATGCTTGATTGATTTAATTTGTAACTGAAAACTGTGTTTTGTTATTATCATTACCGCAGGGAATTAAATTAAAGACTTAATACCGTACCGTAACAAATAATACCGTAACAAAATTAACACGTTAATATTCAGTTGCTGCAGCCCTTGATATTAGGCTAATTATCCATGGAATGAAAGGGTAGGACCCATATCTTGATGGTGCACAAAACCATAATGAGATCTAAAGGCCAAACGTCCTTGCTGAAAGTTAAGAGTTCTGAAGAATCTCAATGAGAGTTAACCCTTTTGAGTTGGGGGACTTTTGAGGGAAGCTTTTTTTTTCCCCTTCAGAAATACATGAGTAAAGCTGCAGAGGAGCTAAGAGCCTCAAATGAAAGGGCGGACTGCCAGTGTACTGAACTACCTGCTTTGCTTTGATCTTGCACTGACTGAATATTTTAACTCTGAGACGCCAGGGAAGAAAAAAAAAAAAAAAAAAACCTACACAACACAAAAAACTTGAGGGGCTTCATATACATGCGAGAAATGAAAACAATGCCTCAGCTTACTTTGTGAGATAAGTGCAGGCTGAGACAGAGAGGGGGCTTCAAAAACACTCCTGTCACTTTACAGCGGGACTGTTCCCGTTTTCAAAGCTATGCTGCTGTCCCATTTTCTCACACTTTAACACTTTGATGTATAAATCATAGAACACAACACATTCTGGCAACATGGCCTGTTTCTGCACGGCTCTGTATCGTAGCAGACAGCACCCTGTCCTTGTGGCCATTTACCGAGAGGGTAAAGTGGTTGAGCTATTCAATTAACGTGGAAATAACTTCCTTTTCAAGCTATGAAGGCCTCACTTTGTTAAATGAAAAGCATCCTGCCCCAGACACCTGTGAATTATTGAAAAGGCCCCAAACCGACCTCCAGAGACAGAGCCTCTCATTTCCATCCCAATTAAACAATGATCATTAGATTTTAAAAAAGCCCTACAGAAAAAATAACTGTTTTACACACAATTAAACAGCTTCCACAACTGGTAGATTGTGAAGTCGCACAGTTCTACTCCAGGAGAACCTTGAGGCAAATCCTTGTAATATTTTAAGGCTAAAGTTATTTGTCAAGTAATTCTTATTCGTCTTTAGTTATGACTATGTTGAATGTAATAGTATTACATCATTTCTTTTAAAACAACACTATGCCTTTGCATACTTTTGGATGAGAGTGCCCTCAATACTTCAGCATTGTAGAATCTGATGCCTATTTATTGCTATCTGTGTCTAAGCAATGAATGTACATCATACACACTTGAAATACAGATGTATCTGTTCAGCTTTGAAATCTGTTTGTGAAATAACATTTTTCAGAAACGCTGAAAGAACATGTCACTTCTATAGGCATCTCTGAATGCTTTTTGTTATTTTCAGTCTGGTTGTGATGTCTGCTGTTTTACTCGCTGAGGAAATGTGGACAAGCGAGGAGGAAAAACAGAATATCTGAAGAGGATGCTTGTGAAGGGGAAAGCCTACACCGGTGTTGTTTTCTCCAAAGAGTTAGCGTGGAGGACACAATCCGTGCTCCGCTTCTCAAATTTCTCTTCCAATCACTGAGACACCTTCACCTGCTGCTGGTATCTGTGGTCTGGAACCCTGCCATAGCAGCACATGGCTCTGTGTCGTAAGAGGTAACTCTTCCCAGCCCTCTCCCACTAGCCCTATCATAAAGAGGGGATGCCGTTGGGCTGAACGTAGAACAGACAGTGCAGACAGTGTAGCATTTTGCCCTGCTTCTCTGAGAGTTCTTATAAGCACTGCTGTTCAGAACGTGACGCAAAACTGCACGGAATGCTGGGAAATTGCACCTCCTTTCAGTCGGGATCCTGCTCGATGCTTTACACCCACATGTGCAAAAAAAAACCGTGACAGAGCCACAACATGGGCCATTATCTGCAATTCCAAACGATTGCTTTACGAAACACTGAGGTGCACTGCCACTGCATGGACGTCTCCTCATGTCTTTTTTATGTCTTAACTCCCACTTACAGGCTAGTGGAGCTGCAAATTTTGCCAGTCTTCCTCAACTTCCTCAACCATTACTGAGGAGGTAGTGAGGGCTCTCTAGTTAATAAAGACTGTCACAGCAGGCGGGCGGGGTCCTACCTGGTCGTGATACTGGCTGCTTGTGCTGCTGACCCCCCCGCAGGGGGCCGGCACTGCGGTGGGCCTCTCCAGGGGACAGCTGGGCTCTGGGAAGGAGAGGGGGGGAGGTGCAGCGGGAGGGCCATGGTGATGGTGGTGATGGAAGTGGTGTGAGTGGGGCGGGGCCTGGTGTGGGGGCGGGGCCTGCATGCAGCTGGAGTGGGCGTGGCCCAGCGGGTGGTGCCCCGGGGAAGGACCGCGACAGGGGGAGTGCTGGGGGCAGCAGGAGGGGAGGCGGGGCATGGCCGTGCTCCCGCCCTCTCCAGAGAACCCAGACGAGGCTCTTCTAGCATCATCTGATGGGACGTGCAACAGACAGAGAAAAGTCATTACACACTCCAAGATAAACATGCACATACATGAATATTAGAGGTCCTACATGTAAAGGGAAAAAAAAAAACAATTTAGAGTGAAGAGGAGTCACTCAAGACTGAACATGAAAAACCTTGCAGTATCTGATTATATCACTCCTCACAACTTTTTCCAGGGCACTGGGGGGGAATCACAGGCTATATTCAACACGCAGAGCACCACAACATGCTCCAGCAGAGGGGATCTTGGGAAATGAAGTCCACACATCAGTCAGCCTCAAGCTCTGGACTCAACACTTCCCCACAGCTCTTCTGTGAAACCTGTTACATGTCACTGCCGACTGAGCATGGCTTTGAACTCTGATACTGGGCAGCAGATTCCTGCAGCCCATCACTGAAGAGGCATTACATTACATTAATTTAGCAGACACTTGTATCAAGAGCGACTTCCAGCACAAGAGAACAGAAGTGTATCCATCACAGTTGAATGAGCAACAGTGTCAGACCAGGCTAAAAACACTCCCAGACCAGTGTGAGCATAACGCTATTCAAGCCCTACCACAAGTTAACTCGTGCTAACCTGAAACCTAGGGAGCCTAGAAACTAAGGCCATGTACACACACTACCATACAACAGTCACTAGATCACAGAATCCAAGGCACATTGCCATGTTACCTGTAAAATAAACAGCAAGTGATACAAGTAGCAGGTGTTCGGGGGTGGGGATTGAGACGGAGCCAAGATGCAGTCTGAAGAGGTGGGTCTTCACGCATGTTTGCCACATCAGGCTCATCGTCGCGGGCGCGTCGCTTACCTCCTGTGACCATCCCAGCTGTGCTACTGTGCGCCTGCTTTCCCATGGTGCTGTCCGGTGCAGGGGCGGGGCAGCTGCTGGAGGGGCCGGGGGCGTCACAGAGGGGCTCTGAGGTAGAGGCATTATTGGAGGAAGATGAGGAGGAGTGGGAGGAGCTGACAGGCTGGGGGCATGTCCTGTCAGAGGTGGTTGGCACTACTGAGAGATCTGAGGAAGGCGGAAGACAGGAAAAAAACTGATTTGTGGGTGCGCCTTTTTGGACGAGACCCTTCCTCATGCACCCCTACCCCATCCTATTCTGAGTTTGCTCTGGGACTCTGGGGGGGCATTGTCAGCCAAGGAGGAAGTGACCTCATCGGCATTCCGGAGAAAGCGTTCTGTCTGCCTCTCTTTAAGCGCAGTAATGAGCCGGTTCTTCTCAAAGAAATGCAAATGGCAGCACTCATTATATGTGGGCAGCTGTAGCTACATGCAATCGATTGTTCACGGTGTCCTCGGCGAGAGAAAATAAACTAAATGAGATTATTTGGCTTGCAAATGCAGGGGATGAAACTAGCCAGTGTGAGCTGGCAAGACTCATCATGTACCTTGGGAGTAACTCATTAATCAATTTAGGGGGAACAGCTAGGCCTTTCTCACAACTTTCCAGGCCGAGACTGTTGAGGAAATGAGGTGAGTTTCAGCACAGAGGCTCAACAGTGGTCCATAACGGGCTCTACATTCCCTTACGTCCTTATATGTCCCTGCCTCGATATCTCGCGCAGACTAACATCACAGTGAGCTTCCACGACGGTCACCGAATACGAGTTAAACAATCAGGCCAAGAGAGGTGATAACACAGAGCTTTTCAAATCCAAAGTCCAGTGGCAGTGTTTACCTATACTCTTCAGCCCAATAAAAGGAAACAAATTACAATTACTAATACTCACATGCATCTATCTTTATGTGAACTGTCATGTAAAAACAATAGTTAATTAAATTAAAGGGAAAAAACTGCTTGCATGCACCAGTTCTTATATAAATTGTTGTTTCAGAACAATATAATTAAATTAGAGGGAAAAAACACTCAGTGTGCTATGGAGTGAAGCTAATCTTGTTTTAAGATGGAGCACCCACTCATTATGGTGAATGAGTAATTAATGTGGCATCTAATATTTTTAAAACAAACACAGAGGTTAACTTGGGAGAATCTGACAGTCGTAAAACATGTTTAAATCACAATGGTTAGAGGGGCTTGCATTAAAACATTTGCGTGACAACACAGTTGTTCTGTTGGGGCTGAATATAAATCCAATTTCTTTCTATAGTGTGGACAATTTGCAACTCTGAATTACCAGTAATATTTTTCTCCCCTCCAAGCTTGCAGAGAGAGTTTTCTCTGGACCTTTATAGCTGCTGTACAAACTGAACCACGATCACTGTAGTGATCCGGAGTTGGTTCTGAAACGCTTGGTGCACCAGCGTCCTGTGTGTGCGCATCTCAGTGTTTATGTAGATTTGTTTTTCAGCAAATTGCTGTTGGTGGGTGCGTTGCTCTCCTGTCAGGGTTGTGATCTTCAACGACTATAGGCTCAGACAAGCCCTGCGCAGGAAGTGAGGACATGCGAAGAAGATCGCAAGTCCTCTTCAAATGCAACTAATTAGGAAGCAGGATGTGCCTGATCACTCTGTAACATCCTGAAGCTTTCAGAAGATGTGTGCTTTTAATTTCCTGCAGCAAAGAACATTGTGTTCTCTGAAAAATTGCACTTGCGTCACTTCACCCAAGGATTATTATATGTATTTGATTCTACTGCGACCAAGCCTCTTGACTGGTTTTTGAGCTCAGTGGTCTAATTGCATTTGGCTTTGATTTGGTTTTTCCCACGTGTGAGCGCGTTGAGTGGGACCGTGCCCACACTGTGATTGGTGTGCGTCGGTCACGTGCCGGAAAGCACGCCCTGCCAGCGGCCGTTCTCACCCTCCTCGTCCACCGTGAGGTCCACCACCTCGCCGGCGTTCTGGCGGAGCGGTTGGATCACCGTGGAAACGCGATGGCGGCCGCGTTGGTCCTGGGACCGGCTCTGAGAGCAGCTGGGGGTCCAGTGCATCCTGCCATGTCCTCCTCCAGACCGAGGCCTGAGAACACACAAAACAGCCAATCACTGAGCGGGAAAGACCACCGAGAACACACAAAGAGCCAATCACCAAGCGGCAAAGGGCCTTGACTGCAATTACATTCAGTCACTTAGTGGAGCTGCTGCTGCCCTGACTGCCTGATGGCACTGCAGTGAATGTGCAGACTCTGCACCTTTCAACATTATTGACACTAATTATACCCCACAGAGCTGCCAGATGTGTCACATGTTCTACTGATACACATCTGCCTGCTGAGACCGGAGCTATCACTGCTTTACTGCCTTTCCTTTAGACAGCACACTATTCTTGCTGCAAAAGGTTGAGCAAGTTTTTGAACAGTCATAACCTCTAGGACAAAAAACCCAAAACGTGACCCAGCAGGAATGTGTTGGGTTGCTGCGTGAGAAGTGGGGGATGGCGAAGAACGATTCCTCAGAGGCCACGCTGTTACTCGCTGCTAAACGACAGGCAACCTCCCTTATCAGGCAACAACAAACTCCCTGTTTTCAAGAAAAGATTATATGCTTGTCTGGAAGACATTTAATGAACAAGTACACTACTAGTTCCATGTTTAATGGAAAGTACAACTCCAGATTCACAGTATCATAACAGAGAGAAACAGGCTGGGACAGAGACCAGCCAGAAGGCTCCTGAGACACTAGAAATCCAGAATAAATTTCCAAGCAACCTGGACAATTCAGGCTAGTCAGGGCATTGTAGCATAGTGATAAAGAGCATGGCTCATAACCAGGAGGTTGCGGGTTCGATTACTCACTCAAACACTGCTGTTGTATAAATGGGTATTGTGTGAAGCAGTAACCTATATAAGTCTCTCTGGATAAGAGATTCTGCTAAATGAGAATCATTTATTTTAACTGTTTAATTCTGGAGTGCTTGTAAAAGTTGAACACTAAATCACTTTACAAAATATACACGCGCACAGCTTCAGACACCAGAGAAGCAGCAGCCTTGCTGGGGGAGGGCCAGGTGACAGGTAAAGAGAAACACATAGGACAGCAGTTACACAAATCACTCACATAATGGCCAATAGCCCATGAGCCGTACCTGAGGGACACAGAGGGAGAGCAGGGTAATTAAAAGATAATTTAGGGTTTGGAGAGCCAGCGATTGAACTGCTGTAACTGCTTTTCTGCTCTCAGAGTGAAAAAATAAGGGCTATTATTGTCACATAAACACAAACAAAACGAGTCTTGCCCCCCTTATCGTGCATGATCAGAATTTAAAAAAAACAATCTGCAGGAGATCAGCTGACCCACATACTGTCATACCGACACATGGAGAGTGTCTGGTCTGAAACTAATAACAGTATTAAATGTACAGTTACTAAAGGCTCAAAAGGTTGGCTTTGTAGAGAAACAGTCAGGGCAGCTCTACGCAGCTCCGATATTCTCTTTCACTCCCACAAATTTGCTTTCCTTTGCAAACTGCTGGAACAGTCGGCTGGAATGTAAACAAAACCCAGCTGACGGGAGAGGCGGGGCGCAGAGCTTTCAGAAAGACAGAGCTTCACAGAGGCCCACACATACACACACACACACACACACACACATACACACACGCGTGCACACACACACACACACACAAACACACACACACACACACACTCACACACACACACACACACGTACACACACGCGTGCACACACACACACACTCCCACACACACACACACACACACACACGCGCGCGTGCGCGTGCACACACACACACACACACACACACACACACACACACACACACATACACACACACACACACACACACACACACACACGCGCGTGCACACACACACACACACACACACACACACACACACACACACACACACACACACTCACACACACACACACACACACGTACACATACACACACGCGTGCACACACACACACACACACACACACACACACACACACACACACACACGCCAGAAGCGTGCATGTACCAGCTTAGTCCCCACTGCCAGGGCACCAGACTCACGCACCAGATACCACACTACTGTACACATGCCAATATTTGAGGTTGCCTATTCAAATGAATCAGGTCCACAAACTAAACAAACCTGACAGTAATACAAGTGTACCTGCTCATCATGAGGCTCTTGCTCGTGTCATGGTTACTGACACAGATACATCCACTCTCTGGCTTTGACCCCCACAGTAAGCATCCCGTGCCTGGTCTCTCTGTGGCAAGAGCCTGGAGGTGTTCTGTTTACACGGTGCTAGGGTTAGCGCAGCACTACGGCAGGAAGCGAGGCACCCATGTGTTTCCCACAGCACCATAACTCAGGCTGGAGATGCAGTAACAGACCTCGGCCCCTTGGGCTCCTCACCCCCTCCTTCGGAGCAGAGCTGTAACCCCTTAACCACAGACTGCATCATTAACACACCATTACAAAATCATTAACAGCCAGCTTCGCTGCCGCGGGAGGAAGGAGGCAGACGAGGAAAAACCCCACGAGACCACAGCGCGCCTTAGCATTTCTGCACATGTGCATGTGTGCGCGTATGTGTGCAAAAGTGTGTGTGTGTGTGTGTGTGCGCGCGCATATGCCTGCCTATGCGTGTGAGTACATGTGTACACGTGTACATGTGAGCATGCGTGTGAATGTTTCTCTAATGAAAAATCCTTGCTGCTGGTAAGACCCATTTAAATCTCTGGCCAATAGACCAAGCTGCATGGAGCTATGGGAAAGGTGGTGATTGGGTGGCCATCAGCAGAAGGCAGGGGCAATACTTGCAATGAGAAGCTGGCCAATGCTTCTCACAAGAAAATGAAACAGAAGGAAGAAAACTTACAATAACAACAATTTATTTTAAAAATCCACAAATAGCCAAACCAACTCAGTCTTCTGCTAATGCAGCCACACAACTGTCTTAAACAAACTTGATTAAACAAGTGAGGCTTGTTAACCAATGCCTGGCAGGCACACACAGACATTTACAAACAGACAAGTAATGACACTACTACCTGGTTAGACAATGAAACAAGCTTCGGGGGGGGGTGACAGTGGCTCAGGAGGTAGAGCAGTCGACTGGGGATTGGAAGGTCCCTGGTTTGAATCTGGCTCATCCTGGCAGAGTGTTGAAGTGTCCTTGAGCAAGACACTGAACCCCCAACAGCTCCCAGTGGCCAGTTGGTAAGCCCATATAGCAGCCTCTGCCACCGATAGGTAGATGTGAGGCATATAACTGTAAAGAGCTTTGAGTACTCAAATGAGTAGAAAAGTGCTATATAAATGCAGTCCATTTACCATTTATTGACAAATTAGCAGTTTGAACGACAGAGATCCTTAAACATTTAAACAATTAAACAATTAACAGTTCTGGGGGGCGGGTGAAAGGATCTGTTTCACATTTGGTTCTCCTTCACCACCTGACTTTCCCACCTGCCCAGGTGCTCCGCTGGGTCTGTGCGGAGTCTCACTGTGGAGACGCACCTGTGTAATTGGTCTACAGCTGGATTTCCCCGGCCGCGCAGAGGGGCGGAGCTCCCAATTACCCAGAGGCAGTGTGATTACTCTGGGAGAGCTGTTTACAGTGGAGCTCAGAGCTCAGAGGAAGAGGAGGAGGAGGAGGGTGGGGGGAGAATGGAGAAAGCTGTATTGAAAACCGGGGCAACCCAGGATATATTTGGCAGTGTGAGGGTCTGTCGTCCTGGCGTATAGTATGTTACATGCTTACAGAGCTGAGCAGATGAGAGAGTATTGGGGGGGGCGGGATGCTGCTGGGTTTGGCAGGGTCTGTGTTTACAGACTCTCTGTACACAGGGGGGTACACAAAGGGGGCCAGTGGGACGGCGCTGTGTAGCAACCGCATTCAAAACACAGTATCTACAACCGCATGACTGCAAGGGCCACACAGGGCAAGAGAAAGAGAGGAGGGTTCCATGTTTGTGCGCTTTAATTAATTACCCACAGCACCTCCTCGTCATTATTGCAGTGGATTGCATAAGTGAATCTGCATTATGCATGAGATTGAATATTGTTTCCCCATGTTACCCAACAGCACCACACAGACAGACAGGCAGGCAGGCAGACAGACAGACAAAGACAGACAGACGGACACTTTTGAAATATCCATCCAAATTAAACAAATAATTCTGAATAATTCTATATTCTTTCTGCTCTTTCTTTCAAGAGTCGTTTTGTCCTTGATGATTGGTAAGTATCCAAAAGATAACCAATCAATTCCATTAAACAAGTGATTATACAGCATCATGACAGTTTTTATTTTAATTTAAGCAAAGTACAACTGACTGACTGCCTCCCTGACTGACTGGCTCTAGTTAACTGCCCCCCCCCCCCCCCCCCCGACTGACTAGCTCTAGCTAACTGGTGCCACTGACTGGCTCTAGCTAACTGGTGCCACTGACTAGCTCTAGCTAACTGGTGCCACTGACAGGCTATAGGTAACTGGTGCCACTGACTGACTGGCTCTGGCTGAGTGCAGTGCTGTGACCCCTTTCCTCAGATTACCATCAGTGGCTACCCAGCCACCCAGTGCCCGCAGCATTGATGCCAGGCCGAGCATCTCTCCACACATGCCCGTTAGCAGGAGAAACACACTAAGCTGCCCACAAGGTTCTCACCAAACACTGGGAAGGTCGAGTGTATGACACTGCCACGCTGAGGCATTGTGTGGCAGGAGTGAACAGTCAGAGGAATAAGAGGAAGCGCTGTCTGCCTGACTGAGGCTCCGAGGGTAAAAGAATGCAGATACTCCCCATCACGGCCCGCACCCGATGATTAGCCTGGTATGATTTCTGAGAATTCTCTCTGCAGACATCAAACATTTGCAGCCTGAATGATGTGTGAGTGCAGACAGCTTCTCAGTGGAGTTGGGGGGGGGGGCAACATGTTTCAACGAATCCTTGAGAATTCACCCAATGGAAGCAGCCAGACAGGACTTCAGGACTGCAGGACTGTTGATTTTTTGCTGTTGTTGTTGTTGTGCAGTAATGAGCAGTTTAACAGAGCAGCAATGCTGCAGCTTTCTCCATACGCAAGACGACCGAGTGACTTTTTACGCTCAACTCACAAGGCTTTTAGAGTGTCTTTTCTCAAAAAAAAATAAACCTTTCAACTTGGGACATAAAAGTGCACATCCTCACTGTCACGTTAAAAAAAAAACAGTCTCTATCTCACCAAGTCTGTCTCTCTCTCTCTCTCTCTTTCTCTCTGCCACTTGTAAACAAAGGATCTTTCAGCGGAAAAAGGCCCCATAGCTCATCCCGGTGACCTCTGACCCTTGCCCCTCCTCCCCTTCTCGCTGCATCTTGGTAAAGGTCAGCGACAGCCTGGGCCTGCATTCCCAAGCAGGCAGGGGCACCTCTGAGAGACCTGAAGCTCCGCCCACCCCACAAACACAGACTGGCCAAGCAGAGACAGGGCCTTCATGTAACCCGACCCACTGCCCCCTACTAATGTCTCAACAGAACTCCCCTTTTTTAAAAAAAATCTTGCATTTTTCGACAATTCTGAATGTTTCACCTAGCAGCTCTTTTCAAGAGGACGGCCTACTTTACTTGTTTTCTAGCTGTTTCTATTATAAGTGTTTTTTAACCCAGGCAATTCAAAGATCAGGCAAAGGAAATAATATGGACTTTAACCTGCACGTTTAAAAACTGTACTGTACGGTACTGTAACTATAATGATCTCGACTTCTAATTTGATCTGCAGCTCCCCATGGTATCTCCAGATACAGTCGAGTAATGAGATTTGGATAATAAGGCCTTTTAATTGAACTGAATCAAATTTCCATTGAATTTCATTATTCTCAGTGATGTGCACATTGTCCTCGGCAAAACATGAGCTGCTCAAACTAAGCAGGAAATGGCATTCAAATCTGCTGATCTGCATCAGAAAATATGCAGATCAGGTTTTTGCAACACTATGGAGTTATTAAATCAGAACAGCCATCCAGCCAAAACAACTGATGAAAACAACCCCCCAAAGTATATCACGATATCAAGATCTCAAAATTGTATGCCTTCTCTGTGCAATGGGGGAGCAGACAAAGGCAGAGAGAGACAGAGAGGAAGAGAGAGAGAGAGAGAGAGAGAGAGAGAGGGAGAGAGGGAGAGAGGGAGAGAGGGAGAGAGTGAGAGAGAGAGAGAGAGAGAGGAAGGGTAAGAGAAAAAGAGACAGAATCTGAGAGAGAGGGAAAGAGAAAGTAAGAGAGAAATGATGAATGTGAGAGAGACAGAGAGAGAGGGAAAGAGAAAGTGACAGAAAAAGGACAGATGCACCACAACACTGTCAGTTTCCATTTTCAGCAGCTCTCTCATCCTGCATCTCCCCCTATGGGAGGCCTCATCAGCCTGCCTATAGTTTCCCCCCCTCACTCAATCACTCACTCACTCCATCACTCTGTAACTCACTCACTCACTCAATCACTCACTCACTCCATCACTCTGTAACTCACTCACTCAATCACTCCATCACTCTGTAACTCATTCACTCACTCCCACACTCCCACACTCCCACACTCACATACTCACACACTCACCATGGCCAACCTCCAATCCCCCAGCCACTAACCCAACCAGGAAGCTCCCCTATCTCCTCTGCATTACAAACACTGGGGTGAGTCATGTCAGAGACAGGCAGCTACTGCATGCAACACTGCCATCTGACCTCATGTTTGCAGCTGACCATGATCAAACCATGGGAAAACTTACTGATTATATGAAAAAAATGATTATATGGAATCCTGCCTGTCACACAACCACTGATCATCTGCTTCCAAACAATGTATATATTTCCTCTCCAGAGGATTGCTTCTCCCTGACAGGATCAGGTCTTGCAGAACTTTAAACCCTGCCTCCTGGGCTGAAGCCTGCATGTGAAAACATGAGCTCTTTACCTCCGCTGCGATGCCAGTCGGAGATTCGGCATGATATGAACCAAAACACCAGTAAGTAAAAACTAAAATCTGTGCTAAACATCCAAATTAAGCATGTTGTTAAATTAAACTACAGGCACAAGAGTTCAGACTTTTAATCCATTATTCCGATTTTTCTTTGGAAAACACAGTTGAAGAAACTGTTCAAACCAATGACATGTCAGAAACAAATGCACGCCCCCATACACGTGCCCCGTTGTCCCTCTTCACTGCCACTACAGTAAATGGTAGCAATGCTTCTGGGAGCTTCCTCTATTCTCAGGCTCTGTACCAGTGGGGTCAGCAGTGGGATTACATAGCCATAGACACGCTGGCCTGAGTGCAGCGGTACTGAGCAAAGCCATGGCATACTACAGTCTCTGAGAGCACCAGCATGAGCACATTACATTACTGTCATCTAGCAGACACTCTTATCCAGAGCATCTCACATAGTTTACAATTTTTACATGTTACCCATTTACATTTAGTTGCCCATACATCATACGGGCGGCAGTGCAGCATAGTGGTTAAGGAGCAGGACTCGTAACCGAAAGGTTGCTGGTTCGATCCCCGCTGGGACACTGCTGCTGTACCCTTGGGCAAGGTACTTAACCCTTTTTTTTTTGGATAAAAGCATCTGCCAAATGAATAAATGTAAATGTAAATATTCTACTGAGGCAGCTCCAGGTTCAGTACCTTGCCCAATAAGTATGATGGCAGTGCCCCATCGGGGAATAGAACAAGCAACCTTCAGGTTAAAAGCCCTGCTCCTTACCACCACACTGCACTGCTACCCGACAGTTTGACACAACCATGGGCCTGCTCACTACTGGTAAATATGTATGTTGGTGTGGCACCTCAAAAAAAAAAAAAAAAACACAGACCAGACACCACTGAAATCTACAGATGAACCGAAGACTGGGGGCTGGGAAAGGCACCTGTCAGCCGCTGACCTGTGAAGTCACTGATAAACTGCTACATCGCGGATTTAGAAAAAGAAAAAAAAAAAAGAAAGAAATGGTTTTGTAAATGACGAATGATGACATGCTTCACAAAGACGAAGCGATGGAAGTGGGCAGGCAAAGTGACTTTGCTAGCAGGAGCGAACTTGCCAGGCTATTTCTGGAAGCAATGAACAGAGTTATAGAGTCAAGCTGATGGGAATGGTTTCGAGAACCATGTGCCAAGGCACCTCAATAACTATCAAGGCCAGGGGTGGGGGTGGGGGTTGGTGCGGGGGGCTCTGAAAGAAAATCAGAACCAGTGAGAGAAGACGCAGAGCTACACTGGAATTACACAGTTACAAAAAAAAAAAAAAAAAATCCACCCACCCTCCCCACGTCACTCTGCCGAGTCTGTGGCCGGCTTCTCTAGCTGAGCAGGAAGTCATTATGGTCACAGCGGGCCTCAGACTGACCTCTGAGACATTCGTCACCTTCACATCAGAAACACCGCACTCCGCAGAGATGCAGTCAGACAGACCCACGCTGCCCTAAGTGAGCCTGTGTGGGGAAAAAACCCTCCTGCCTGCTACCCAGAAAATCAGGCGGCCATGTCACAGTACGACGACATAACCTGTGTTTAATATGCAAAAACAAGCAGGCAGAGAAACATGCACTTAAGTTCTGTCTGTGTTTGTGCATGTGTGTGTTTGTAAGTGTGTGCGTGTGTGCATGTGTGTGTGTGTGTGTATGTGTGTGTGTTGGGGCATCTTCAATGGGACCCGTTTTGCCTGGCAAGGGAGGCGGAGCGACAATTTTTCAATGGACTGGAAGAAAAAAGAAACATATCCTGTCCAGAACAGCGTGGGACTTTCCCGCGATGCGGCTATAATGGCAGCTGTGATGGCGGAGAGTAGCTGTGCACTCATCACGCAACACCCCAGGTTCCACTCAAATGCAGAGAAACAGCTCTTTCCAGACCAGTCACTAAGCAGCTCTTTCCAGACCAGTCACTAAGCAGCTCTTTCCAGACCAGTCACTAAGCAGCTCTTTCCAGACCAGTCACTAAGCAGCTCTGTCCAGACCAGTCACTAAGCAGCTCTGTCCAGACCAGTCACTAAGCAGCTCTTCCATAAGGTTGAGCGTTTTCAGCACACCTTCAACACATTTACTGGAGATAAACAAATATTCTCCAGTGCCCACAGATTCTGGTTACAGTGATCTGAGTAAGCATGTGTTGCAATGCACCACAGCTGCCTGGCACAGGTATGCCATGATGGCTGATACAGCGACACGCTGATTCCAGTCTAAGTTCTAGCTGAAACAGACTTTTTTCAAGGCAAAAGATGAGAATGCAGAGTTGCTTTGAGATGCCTGTCATGCCACTCATCTAGGCAAATCTTAACAAGAGACTGAACATTTTACAAACTGTTGAGGAATGAGACAACCCAAGCTTTGCACTCATTAGGTCTAAAGTTCTGAGGTCCAAAACATAGTGCTCCAGATGTGTCGTGGTCCAGCAGGACTGTGACAACCTCTGTTCCAGCACTAGCAAGTGTGCTTAAATTGGGTTAAATATGGCATAAATATGACATAATCGACTCAAAACATTTCCATGCAAGACAAATGTTCCCAACTGCAGCCCTACTTGAAATCACATGACCAAAATTGGCGGAGACACTCAGACGGCAAGGTACTGACCTGTAGGCATCTCCCACGGTTACGATCTCCACCTCACTGTCGGTGGACGTGACGTTGATCTCCTCACTGGCTTGGATCGGGGGTGCTGGCGTCGCATCGATAACGACCACATCTTCATCCAGGCCACCTGAAGGTAAGGAGTGACAGCATGCACGTACATCAGTCAGGCTCCCCTTCCAGGAGAACGCCACACACTTCAGTGTATCTCAGCACGTGTGAGACAGTGTATAGCAGGGGGAATGAGAGCAATTCAATGCCTGTGAGCATCAATTTACCCAATGAACTGTAATAATGAACAGGCCTAAGACAAAAGAAGCCTCTGTTCACCTAACTGACGTGGAAATTTCCCGTCTGCCATTCATGGGGTATGTTAAATTTAAAGGATGCTAGATTAATTGCTCTACAAAATATTCCCACTTTCACAGTCCTGTGCTCCACTGAGTTATCACTTGTGCATTGATGAGGATGATGAGGAGCCCCCTTTTATGTAACTTTCTGTAAACACTCCTGCTTTCTGTCAACCCACATATATCTCCATTTATTCACATACCCACATCTGAACCACTCTTCTTGTCTGACCTCTTCAGCAGCTGCTCATATGTAAATTGTCTATACATAAATCCTAAGCAGCATGCTTTTTTCTTTCGCTGTGACTGAATAGATAGCCAATTAATTGCACCCTGGGGAGATAAATATATTCCCCCGAAAGAGTCTGTGCTGTAATTCTCCAAGGCTATGAAGGCCTGGAGCCATCCTTGGGTCATCGTTAGATACGTTAGACAGAAGGAGGAGGGAATCTCAGGGAATAAATGGGCTCCAGAGGAGTCAGTGAGGTGGACTCATGGTCCACACCTCTGTACTCTATACTGCTTCTACCTGTCTCCATATGCATATGTTCAAATAAACCTTGGTTGCACTTGCTGATTGAAGTTCTGTCTGTCTGGTTCCTGACGTTCCGCAATGGAACACAATGGACCACGTTACACCACCACAGCCAGTGACACACACGCATCATGTCTTAGAAGTTCAATCACTCAGGAAAGGAATAACACAGCTACAAAATTAAGCTGTAAGTATTGGCCAGCTTCCATTATTTTAACTAACTGTAAGCTTTCATTTAACCTCTCCCTCCCTCTCCCCCCCCCCCCCCCCCCCCCCTTCCTTCCCTACTCTATTTTTTCTCTCCATCTCTCAGACACCCAGATTAGCTAGACCACTGTCCCAAACATTGCCAAAATCCTCCGTATTCAATGGCGGAATTGGTGTCAGTGTGGTGACACATTTGATGAAGACTATGTGCACTGGGTCTTAGCAGTATATAGGTCAGGTAGCGCTGAGCACATTACACAAGTCGCAGGAAGAGGGTTTCCGCAACCTCTCTTAAACTTTCCTCTGATTGGTCCCTTGCACTTCCTCTGGAGACCGGCTGAGAGCTGGCATTAAGGCGTCACAACCAAGTTTAGCTATGCTGCGATGAAGACACATGTTGTCAAGCCAACTGCAGGAGAGAGCAAGAAGGGAGGGGGAATGGGGGAATTCCAGCAATGGCACCCTGGGTTTCACTGTGCTTGTTATACGCAAGCATTTCCTCAGAGCAGGTGATTTGCCTTTGGAATAATCTGTTTGCAATCTTTAAAAAGATGAAACACTACATTAAAAACCGAAGTTATTTGTATTAGGTGTGTAAATTGAATTTGTTACCATGACATCACCGGTAAATCATTTTAATATTCATTCTGGGTTATAAATAGACTGTAAAATAGTTAATAATACATGCATATATTTTGTTTGTTACCTCAAAACCACTATAAAAATACCGTGGAATGAGTGGGGATTGAATGTGTGCTTGTGTATACAAGAGAGAGTGGGACTGAATCAGAGTGAGCAAGTGTGTGTGTGTGTGTGTGTGTGTGTGTGTGAGAGTGAGTGAGTGAGTGTGTGTGAGAGTGAGTGAGTGAGTGAGTGAGTGAGTGAGTAAGCGAGCATACATGTGTAAATGAGTGGGTGAATGAACCAGTGTGAGGGTGAGTACATGTGTATGAATGAGTGAGTGGGTGAATGAGCCAATGTGCAAAGCTAGCACACTGTCGCATTGCTCCACACCCAAAAACACACTTCCTCTCTGCAAGCACAGTCCAGAATGGGGCTCTCTACCTAACTTCTAGATTTCACACATCGTGCTATACCATAGAGGGACATCCATAAAAAAATGTATTCAGTAGCATGAGCAGCAGTGTTCCCCTTTCAGAGCTATATTTTGCTGTTAGTTTACTGGGGGGAGGTGAAAGTTTATTTCTTTTATGGTTTGAGGGTGTGTGCTTGCTTGCTAGCCTTATAGCTTAAATAAACACCTGTCCAAAGACTGATTAAAGTCTCTCCTCTCTCCCTGTCCAGTCCTTCCCAAGCACCAAACAGTGTATGCCACAATAGTATACTAATTTGTATTTTATGAATATTTTAATTAATCCCATTTTGTCGTTTTTTTCCCATATTTGGGAAAACAGAATTCAAACCCTGATGGATTTATGACAGCATTTCCATGGGAATGATATGCTATAAGTGGGAACTAAATACAATAATGCCATTCACTTCCATTTTCGAGTTCTAGAATTTATCCCTGTGATTAGCAAGGGATTATTGCACTTAGTCTAGAGTGGACATTATGCGCTGCACGTTGAAGAAAAAAAAAAAATTAAACACTAAAAATAAAACAAACCCCCTTCAAGCACGGGGCAGCCTCTCTAAAGCAGGGTTTTAACAGAGATCAGGCTGCTACAGAGATATAACTACAGTTGCAGCGAAACTACTCGTTAGGAATTTATATCAGTCCAATACCCCTCCTTAACTACTCGTATTCGGTATCGGCATCGTCATTTTATTTTCTCGACTACGGGTACAAATGCCTAAGGATGACGTACTAACTTAGCACTGGTTATTTTTCAACAGTTGTTAATTTGCCTAAATTCCATAGCCAGCAAACGTCAATCTGAAATCATGTCTGCTGTTTGTAAGTTTTTTGAACGTGAAAATGAAGACACCAAAACCGCTAATTGCAATCTGTGTGATGGGAAAATTTCGAGGGGAGATACAAAGTCTTAAGATTTTAACACAAGCAGTTTGATTAAACATCTCAATAGTCGCCATCCAGAGTAGCATAAGACGTTCGTTGGCATGAATGTTGATGCGAAGCATAATGCTGTTCATTAGACCCGTGTTTCCCAACCCTGCTCCTGGAGGCACACTGTCCTGCATATCTTCTATGTATCCTTCCTGCTTGACTAAATCAGGTGTGCTCAGCTAATCAAAAGTGCCACTGATGAGTTCAGTCAGGTAGGTAGAGCAGGGATAGATAGAAGATATGCAGGACGGTGTGCCTTCAGGAGCAGGGTTGGGAAACGCTGCATTAGACTATTGCTTTGATATTAAAACAGTAATTAGATTTATTTTTACTGATTAGACAAGATGAAAAAAACACGTACTGTCACTACGAACACGTAGGAGATGCACAAGGACCACAGCCTCTACATTTTTTTTATGAAATACTTCGAAGAGCAGTCAAGAAGCGATGTGCACAAGTGCAACAGTTTAAGTGCTGACCCTGTCTTGCTGAACCAAACATCCCGAGGTCGCACAACGCACTGCGATACTGCGATTCCCTGGCTTCCGCTGCACGTGTGCAGAGCGAACGGCTTTGTAGCGCTGTTTCACGTGCGGTAGACAAGAGAAGCAGCAGTGAGAGCCGAGATGCAGCTCTTCGTCAAAGAGAATCTGCCACTTATATGTGCATAACGACACCTGTGTGGCTCAGTGTTAAGGAGCACTGCTAACAACCGAAAGGCTGCTGGTTCGAGCCAGGGCACTTCTGTTGTACCCTTGGCCATGATACTTAACCCACAACTGCCTCTGTAAATATCCAGCGGTTTACGTGGATAAAATAGTCACCCGTGGAAAAACATTTTTGATAAACATGTCTGCTAAATATAAAGTAATAATGAATATAGTAAAGCATATTCTACTCGTGCTACATATTTATTGCAGCTTAACTAATGCAAGATGTGTTAGCCTACTGCCTCACTAGTATTAGATCACAAAATAATTTGAATTCATAATGGTATGGCTGTCTAAGCTACACTATATGGACAAAAGTATTTGGATGCCTGACCATTACACCAACAGGGACATTGCATTCAAATACATATACTTTAATATGGAGTTGGTCCCTCTTTTGCAGCTATAACAGCTTCCACTCTTCTTGGAAGGCTTTCCACAAGATTTTGGAGTGTTTCTGTGGGAATTTGTGCCCATTCATTCTGTAGAGCATTTATGAGGTCAGGCACTGATGTTGGACGAGAAGGCCTGACTCGCAATCTCCGTTCCAGTTCATCCCAAAGGTGCTTGATGGGGTTGAGGTCAGGGCTCTGTGCGGGCCAGTCAAGTTCTTCCACATCAAACTCATCAAACCATGTCTTTATAGTCCTTGCTTTGTGCACTGGGGCACAGTCATGTTGGGATAGAAAAGGGCCTTCCCCAAACTGTTGCCACAAAGTTGGAAGCATAGCATTGTCCAAAATGTCTGGGTATGCTGAAGCATTAAGATTGCTCTTCACTGGAGATAAGGGGCCTAGCCCAAACCCTGAAAAACAGGTGTGGCCAAATACTTTTTTCCATATAGTGTATGATGGAAGCTTTCTATTTGTCCTGAGCACTTGCTAGATAATCCATCTTTAATACTAGGTGTAGATGTATTTCAATGTACTGGATCCCGAAAATTAGTTCAGAAAATAATTCAAATTCACTATAAATGTTATAGTGGTGTCAAAGTTGTTGTGGGTCTTCTTAATTATATCTGTCTTGCATTCTACATAACCTTTATTTACTCTTCACAAGATATTTAGGACTACATGTAGGCCTAAGTATTTTGAAAATGCAGGCCTAGCTAGACTTGTTAGACCAGCTACTGCTACATGCTAAAACAATTTGGACAATATTTTACCCTTATCAAAAGTATTTTTTTATTTCATTCTGTTTTATTAAATAGGACATTAAGGTCTCATCAAATGTTTTATGGATCTGAATAAAAGAAGCCTGATGACATTAACGAACGTACTCACATCAGTACTTTGTATCGGCTCGTACAATCAGTGAAGTAGTCAGTATCGGTATCGACTTTCAAAAAACAGTAGCAGTGCACCACTGGACAAAACTAGAGCTGAATTCATATGAAATAAGTGAAGCTTTCTGTCTTACTGTTGAAACAGGTGTGCCTTTGTGCTTCCTGACATTTAGTATATCTGCAACTAAAGGAAACACTCCAGTAATTTTTCAGCATTAAATCAACTGCAGAGTACCTTGGTTTAACTGGCAAAATTAAAAATGGTGCCATTCTTTGTAAAAAAAACTATTTTTAAAAAGTGGCTGTTTTTGAACTAGCCTCTTTTAATTTTTCCACAAAGTCATGAGAGAGGATGGATGAATGAATGGCCCAACAGATCACCTCTGCCTACTGATGTTCATTTATGTTTAGAGTTTCTAACATTTGCTCATTTCATTATGAAAATCCTAAGCAATAAGGTATACAAGTGACTGAGTTCATAACAGAATGACCCAGCTGATCCACACACACACAAACATGCACTCAACTTTTCTTTGAAATTTTCTGTTGTGTATTTTCACTGTGAAAAGCCTTTTTGTAAAACCTTGAGAGACGAATTCCTTCCATTGGTGGTTGAGCAGATCTTTTGTAGATAAAGGGCAAGACTCCAGGAGATACTGGAGCAGCCCACTAATGAGGCTGCGTCTTTTCCACCTACCCATTTCCCAAGAAAAAGACACAGAGCCAGCCCATCTTCCCCTCTCCCACACTCCCATTCACATGTTAACACACATTCACTCACTCACTCACTCAGCTGCTCACTCACTCACACACACTTGCAAACACACACACACATTATATCTCTCTGCAGTCACTGCATATCTGAGTGGAGTGGACGCCGAATACAAGAACACTAGGATAATGAGGCTTTCAAAAGCAAAGACAATGCGCACTCCCAAACGAGCCGAACTCGTCACCTCCCATCCTGTCCCCAGCTGCTCAAACTGCGTTCAGCAGGTGTGTGACATATTTCTCCATAGCGATGTGGTGATGTATGCAACGCAGAGGCTGAAGCTGCATGCTTCTCCATGCCCTCAAGCTCTGCTGCGCAGGGCTCGGGGTGCAGGGCTCGCTCGAGCGCCTCTTTCCTTTCCCCCGGCTCAACTGTGAGACAGCAGCAAGCGTTCGCACTTTCAACTGCTTCACAAAGGCAAAGCGCATCCTCAAAGGAACGCTCTCCAACTGTGCAAGGAGAAGGCAACACAGGAGAAGGACAAACCAAGAGAGGCTTGACTTGCAAACATTAGGAGCTGTTTATTCAGCATATAGACCCAAGTAAAGCATCACGTATTATATCAAAAATGATGTACAGGCCTGCTGTTTTAGTGTGTCACTGACTTAAACAGACTAGTGTTAAAACAGCGGCTTAAGCAGTCATTTCTTCCAAAATTGCAGTAGTAACAGAAAGGCAGGTCTGCTGTGGGCTGGGTTGGGTCTCTGAGGGGCTTCTCTGTTGGGAGGATGGGGGGGACAGGCTGTGGGCAGAGTCAAGGCACAGGGCCAGGGAGAGGGAGCTACCTTAAGTAACTCTGCTCTGTGTTTTTATACTCGCT
>NC_050590.1:3993528-4063528 GCF_013368585.1 Megalops cyprinoides
CTCCCTTTGCCTGAGCAGAGTCACCTCAAGGCCCAGCATCTCTGGGCTTATGAATTATGAATGCAGCCATCTGCCGGGGGAGGTGCTTCATTTCCACTCATTAGCCCACTTCTCTGGCATGGCAGAGTGGAAATGCATGAATACACAGCTCTGTGTGTGTGTGTGTGTGTGTGTGGGAGGGTGCCCGCGTGTACATTCAGGACATGGACCTCACTGAACCCCAGGGTGAGTAATGGTAAGATAAACACAGTACAATCCGCTCGCTGACAAACCTTTGGCCAGACTGCTGCAGAGCCAATGAGCAGAGCGGCCGTTCCTGGTCAACAGAGGCACAACAGTTCGCTGCATCTGTGATTGTGAACTCAGGCTGTATTAAGCATTGTTTTCCTGTGCTTTCTAACCCTGGCAGTGCACCGACCTCACTGAGCTACAGTTACTTCTGCAAGAGAGGCCTTTAACTCCCCCCAATCTTTAAAGGGGTGCTAAACCTAAAAAAAAAAAAAAAAAAAGCCTGAAAGCAGAGAAAAATCTCACTGCTTTCTCAGTTTCTACTGACGAAGTGTCATCATGCAACATTTTCCAATTCCGGGATGAAGGGGTTGCGTGAATACTTGAGCCCTGACTTACTGCAACAGGTCAGTATTTTTCACAATCTCAACATGAGCCCTGGGGGCATGTTTTGAGTGGCTGTCTTGAACCAATGAATTTGTTTATATTTTTTCGGGGATGTGAATATTCCATAATATTTTAGTTGAAGCGGACAGCGAATGCCTTTCAGCTCTGTGGCTCTCTGCCTTCAGGCATAGAGAGGCAATTTGAGTCTCCTCTGTTAGTGCAAACGCAATATTAATTCTGGGGGTTTGCCTATGAATTCATAGTCATGAAACGAATGTCAAATTGCCCTGTTTTGTCACTCAAGAGAAAATAAAGTATCATTGGTATGAGACATAACACATAGTTTAGGAACTGTTTGAATTATATGATAGAACTCCATAAACAGGCCTAAGATCAGGCAGAATGGACACCAGAGACACTCCTGAGATGGCACAACACCTCTCCTCACTAGCACCTTTACACACAGACAGACACACACACACACACACACACACACACACACACACACACACACACACACACAGACACACAGACACACACACACACACACACACACACACACAGACAGACAGACACAGACAGACACACACACCACAGAGACAGACGCACAAGCACATGGCAGATAACGACTGTAAAAACCAGCCATTTTGCCCCTTGTGCTGGGCCATTCAAAGGATGACGAACAGCAGACAGAGCAGAGAGGAGGAAATCAAACCCTCCTCTGAGCCTTCTCTGTCTCTGAAGCGATCCTCCCTGCTCAGTGACAGACACGGAATGTTGACACCCAATGTGGCCAGCGCAGTGGCATTCCAGAAGCCCCGCCTCCCCCGAAGCAGCTCAACACTGCAAACCATCCACTCACATCCACTGTAAACACACTGGGCTGACGAAAAGAGCAACAGAAATGTCTATACCCAACAACTGCCTATTCCTCAGTTACACAGAAAATGAATCCTCACTATACTGTCATGGACTGCTGCGTAGATATTTATACCATTAGGTAACAAGTCGCTTCCTGTTACACAAGAGACTTCCGAAACAGAGCACCAGCAGTGCTTCTTTTTATTAATAAACATGAAGCTTTCACTTTGCATCTGCTTGAAAAGACCGCACTACCAGACAGTACACATGTAACCCCGAGCTCCCTCATAGCCCTCACATACATATGCAGCCTATGTATACTGCAGCATACCAGAGGCAGGAAAATACACGCCAGGCTGAATGTTAAGCTTGCGCTGGAATGCCACAGACAAACACAAGCCCCGGGCGGGGGCCTGTCTCTATGGGTGTACATGTTTAGTTCCAGTGACCAGCGCGTTGGCCGAGCCCTGCTGGGGAACGACCAGGGCCCTTTTTTTTTTTTACCAAGGAATTCTCCAGGTGAACAAACACCCCCATAACATTCCCCACAAAAACCGTGTTCCGCAGGGACCGACACACAGGAACCGGCATTATCATACTTGTCTACTTGAGATCCTGAAACACAGCACACGTCCAGATTCCAAAACTGCCTCTTCCTGAAAACAGCTTGTCACCTTATTGATGGAAGAGAGGGAACCAAAGCTGAATTATAAAGACAGCTCACTTAAACAAATGCAACCCGATTTTGTGTCAAGCTGAAAACGTAAAACTGTAGACAGGGAGCATGCCTATCTAGCAGCCCTCATGCAGCTAGCCATACGACAACAGTGTGTGGGGCAGCAGTGTGGCATAGTGGTTAAGGAGCAGGACTCGAAAGGTTGCCGGTTCGATTCCACGCTAGGGCAAGGTATTTAACCCACAATTGCCTCAGTGAATATCTAGCTGTGTAAATGGATAACATGTAAACCTGTAATTGATGTAAGTTGCTCTGGATAAGAGAATCTGCTAAACGCCAATATCGTAATGTAACGTAAACTACAGAGGCAGAGACGGACCGCTCATGCTACAGCAACCAAGTTCCTTCTGGTTTACAGTGCAAAACCGGACAGACTGGGACTGTGTGTAGGAAGCACCTTGATCACACCCATCAAAATGTCTTTCCTTCGTGTTCACACAGGGGCCCGAGCTGCCTGAGCTGACCACAGCAGGTCTCCCGCATGCTGAGAGGAACAGGCCACTGGGGCAGGTGGAGGGCTCTGCTGTGCAGCAGCTGCCATTCAGGTGACAGGAGGATGGGAAGCTGTTGCCCTGCAACCAGCTGTACCCCCCCCCCCCCCCCCACACACACACACCTCCACCCCCCACCCCCCCACCGACCACCCAGGGAGCAGCAATGGAGGGACCGCCTGAGACCCACAGCCCCAGCTCAGGCTGCTCTGATGCCCTGTGTAAGGGGCACTGATGAGCCACCGTGCCCCAGAGCTGAGACACGACACGTGAGAGCCAGGCAGCCTCCACGGGGAAATGAGGTCAGCATCAAAACAATCAAATAAATTAGGGAACACGGCAGACAGAGGGCATGCCGAGGTAATGCAGCGTGTGGCTGCTTAATGCACATATGCATAATGTGCTAAATATTATGCTTAAAAAAACCTTACGTAATAAAAACAGTGGAAGATCAAATGAACATCTGTACAAAATGAAATATGGAGCAGAAAAATGCTTAAAAGTGGAGCAACCCCATTCTGCACTACGACACTCCTGTTGGTCCTTGATGTTTTTTTCGTAATTACCAGGGCTCTGTGTCAGGTTCTTAGCCTTCAAACCTGACAGGAGTTGCCTTTCCACAATGTATGAATCTTTATTAACTTTGTTGTGGTTTACATACATTTTAGTTTACCTAGATGTGCTACTCACACACACACACACACACTATAAGGCCTTGAGTAAACAATGGCATGATATTTATAAAACTGTTCATTCTTTTTTTGTCTGATTTAGTACCTGTGTGCGCACTGGCTGTTAACTCTCGACATGCATAGCTTCTCAAACGGACTGCTCCAGCACTTTCATCAATCCGTGATCACACCCTTCAGAATGGACTTCCTTCACATTTGCATTATAGACGAGTGTGGAACACTATGCAGGTTTACATTAAACACTCAGACACTGCCTTAGTCTCATGTCCGGCATCTTGCCATGCTTGCCCATAGGTAACTGTCCCAAGCACAAGCTTTACTCTAAATCTGCGCCATTCGGCTTACAATTTCTGTCTGCCTACCCTGATGAAAGACGACAATATCTGTGTTTTGAAATGGTGGAACAAAACTAACCAATGAATAAATCCTATTTGACCTAGATGGGAAGTGATGGCAAAACGAAATTTCTATGTGCATGTACATCATTCAGAGTTGTAGATGCACTATGAGGCAGTGTGATGCTGTTAATGCAAAACCCCTTTGAGAGGGAAAAAAAACTCAATTTTCCCCAAGGAACAAGGCAAGGGCAAAGGAGGTGATTCTGAGTATCTCCCTCCCACAGAGGAAACAACTGGAGCTGCCAATTCCCCTCTGACTAGCTTCTGATCCAGTGTACAGATCCAGTTCCTCCCAAAGATGACTGGCCCGAATTAAATCATCATGACAATCAGAGACAATCAACATGCATCTCAGACACAAGTTCAAATGACTGTGCGCTATGTTCAGATGTCAACAAACTTCACAAGTATGAGCTATAGCCTGCTAGCGAAAACGCCCACTGCTCATGAACACGCTGGTGATTATGTACAACACCATCCCTTAATTTTTAGTTACCTCTCAATACAAATTGTAGGCCTACTGGATTACTACTAACTAGCTAGCTCACCACAGTACTGCTACTATTTATAAGTCCAGAACTATCACTAACGTTAGCGCTGTTGTCATTCGTTAGCTAGCTTGCTAGATATGTTGACGTTTTGAGACAAAGTCCGTTCACAAACCTCTCTTCGCTCCGATGAGCTGTAATATCATGTGAAAATCATGCGTAAAACCATGTATTAAAAAATCTCCAGCGGGCCTTACTTTAAATAAAACATGCAGCTACCTCATTTACCTAACACGCGATGTACCAGCCTCCCACCAGGGAGGACATCAGGTGTCGGAACAACTTGTTTTTCCCCTCCATTTCCTGATGCTTCACTGGTTATTTTTCATAAATAGCAAATAACCACTACCTAACTAGTTGGTTAGCTGAGCATGCAGTCTAACTACCTCTGAAAATTGCTGTACTAGTTACGTGTGCTTGGTGAGAAAAGGTACTCGACAGTGGCATCATTAACTTGTGTTAGTCAGCTAGTCAGGAAGCTAGCTAGTCATCCCGGATCCAAAAATCAGGTCAAGTTTAACTAATTCGCCGGCTGGTGGGCGCCTAACCGTATAAATGTAGGTTTTTGAAAACAATCAGCTAGCAACCAAATATAGTGACATGTTCTGGTTTAATTCCTGTTTACTTGCTAACTAACAACTAAGGTAGTTGGATAATTAACAGTATAATTCAGTCTATTTGAGGTATCTAACGTTAGCTACCTAGCAAACAGGATAAAAGTAAGAGAAGCCATTTGAAGCAGCAGCCAAAATAAGAAGCAGCAAACTATTCACAATAATAACAGCTATCCCGCTTGCTATTTAGTAGGCAAATGTTTAAAAACAAAAGTAGACCAACTTACCCGTGTAGAGTGACCTGACGCGACAGTATTCCTCAATTGGCTCAGTTTTTCCAATAACTCTTTGTAATAATAAACTACTAGCTACTAAGCCGAATGAGCTGAGCTGAGAAAGTGGGTACACTAAGCGGTACCGTGAACCAACGCCAACAGCCGGGTTGTGAAACCGACTCCACAAAACCAAAAGGCCCGATACTTGCTCGCTAGCTATACCGTTAAAGTGAAGGGTTCCTAGTTAGCTGGAAGGCTAACCTTGTTTTAAAAACATAAAGATGTAGTCGTCTATTCCCGTTTATTTATCTACCGAACTAGCTAGCTATAGAACTGGGTCGGAGAGGTGAGATTTCATCTGTTTTCTAGGCAAGAAAGAAATTCCTTTCAGTTTTGTCATATGGGCCCTCATTCCTACCTCGATGTTTATCCAGCCAGGCTGACTTCTCTCTCTCGACTGATCGCAAATCCCCCCACAGCCAGGCTATAAGAGACAGTGGAAACGCAGCCCATTCAACAGACGCGAGACTACCTACTCAACATTACTTCCTGATGTGTTTAGCAGGTTCCTGTTTATCCAGCGCAATTAATACAAATAAAGAGTTCCGGTAACGCAGCTTCCAATTTCAATGATACTCCATATTACGTCCTAATATGCTTAAGAAGTTATATATAAAGAGTTCCGCTAATGGAGCGTTCTCTTTCAACGGTAGGTTACTTCACATTACTTGAAGTGCTGATGTGCTTACGAAGTTCCTGTTTATCACAAAATTTCGTATACAAAGAGTTCCGGTTATGGAACTTCCCCTTTCAGTAATACGGGTTCGTTGTGGTACGCTGTGGTACATTATCTTGGTCGCTTGGTTTCGCGACACTACTAGGTCCTTGACGACTCTCGATTCGGATGGTTAATAAGTCTTATTATGCCGACTAGCGGCTGTAGTTTAAAACTACAAAGCTAACGCAAATATACCAATACAGGTAGCTGCTGTATGCTGTTTTACTGGACTGGACCGTCCTCTGTGTAAATGTTCAGATGTCCAGACATAATCTTGAAAATGTCCAGTTATTCGGTAATAGTCATTTTTTTCTCGCGTCTGTTTCAATTCTTAATACATGATGTATCTTAATACATATCTTAATACAAATCCAAATGTCCATTCCTCCCGATAACAAACTACATACCACTAGTTAAAACTAGAAGCATTGCGAGCATAATAATATTGTCAGCTTGTAGTAGTTAAATTTGCAACAGTAGATAGCTGACATTCGCACTGAATTTTGCGTAATTTAATGAGTGCTGTATATGTATGTATTTTGGAAACAATGTCTTCATTTGATTAACAATAACAGATACGATAATATGATATTATGCATGACCATGTCTCGATTTTTTGACTAAATCGTGTTTTAAATGCGGGAACAATGCCACAGATTGCAGACCCTCGCCAATTTCATTTTAGAGGACAGCCAGATATTTCCAATTGGCATATTCTCAGGGAAAAGGTACAATGTAGTTTTATAATGGAAACATTCACCCTTTTTCTACAGTTATTTCCGTACGTGCTTCTTCCAGGCGGGCAGCTATGACATCTTGTCATCTCACACACCTCACACATGCTATAGCTAGATGTTAATCAGCTGTCTCTGATGTGATAGACCAGCGAAGGTTGAGATCGTTGAGTCACCACGTCATAGCTGTACTACGACTTTTGTGAAAATTTGTCGGGCGACTGAACACTCGTTTGCAGTATACTCTCATAGACGGACAGACATACATACCTACCTGACCAATCGCAATGTTTCGTTCGAGAGGAAGGTATAATAACGTATTTGCGCGTGTTATTCTCGATGAATATGTGCAAATCGTCTTAATGTCCTGGTTAAATGCGAATGCACATCGAATAATGTCTTCTATGTTTTCGAACATAAATACATTATTGGGACTTACCTACCTACCTTCTGTTGCCCAAGTATCTCAGTGGCTACTAATGTTATTTACACTTAAGTTTCAGCTGTGAGATTTATGATTGCCAAGTAGCAGACCTTTGAGTTTCAAGTTTAACTTGAAATAACTGTACCTACTTGTGAATACTTTAACAAAATGAGAATACCGTTGTGTAAGCAAAATAAGTATGAACTACAATGTAGATTGTCAAAAACTGGTCATGTATCTTTGCTTCCTTTAATGGTTCTGTTAATTCTTAGTCCCGTTTTGTATTAATTAATTACTCTCAGTATGTAAATTGGGAAAATAACGGCAATACACATAAGCAATTAAAATGAGTTACAGAGACAAAGGGATGGTTAGCTCATAAAAGGCACCCGCAGTTATGGAAACGAAACGGAATGACTGCCGTGTACACAAAAGCAAACAGAAAACCATCAAGAAATTCTGCTTTTAATGTCTGGGTATTTTATTGTTATCAGGCTAAATGTCCATCGTCCAAGGCATTTTGTAACAAACTAAAAATGCAAGTCATATAAAGAAAAAAAATCCAAGAATGACCAGCATCACAATTCTTACATTTTTGTAACAGAGGTTACATTAATTATTTGGTCACGTGTCATAAACAATTTTTTTAAAAATCATAACAGGGCAAACCGTTCCTTGTGTTGCATGCCGTGTTTGATCATGTCCTGTTATATCTAGAGAAAACGGCATTGCTTTGAGTGCACACAGCAATACAAATATGAGATCAATTAATAAACAAGGGATAGTTGGATGCCAAATGTGATTAAAAAGGAAGGAAAAAAACAACATTACATTTACATTTAGTCATTTACCACTACAGGTACATTCAACCCAGATCAACATGTACCACAAATAAAATGGCAACACATCCATATTATTAGGGGTGGATACAACAAAACACATTACTTTCATGCAAATTCAAAAGTAACAAAAATAAACTTTTTAACCATAAGGTTGATTCATCTTCACTTTCAAAGCCATTCTGAACAATGGGGCTAACTTTCCTGTTTTGCTCTGACTAACTGAATTCACTGCTCAATCTGACTACTTTACTAGTCAGTCTTTAAACAAATCAGATAGTATGCACACGCTACCTTCAGGCTACCTTCACCAAGAACTACACAGTTTGACCCTGACATATCTCAGATGGCACCATCCCTGGGTTAGGGTAAAAATGGCATTAATTCCACCCTATTAGGCTGGCAAAAGGAGATGGAGAGTGCCATGACCTTCACTATCAACCCTGAGATCCCCCCCCACCCCGCACTGCTTAGCAGTCCAGTCCAGGTACTTAAAACACCACCAACTTCTCTCATGTTTCATACAAAACAAGGTTTCATTGTCCTTCCTATTCTGAAGTATATACATTTAAAATAATTAATAGAGCTGACCGCTCAGGGATCACCTCTGTATTCTGAGCTATGCTCTTCCACTAATCACCCCACACATTGTGAAGAACTTCTCTTGCATTCCTCTGCCTCCTGTCAGTCAACACCAGCCAACAGCTCAATTTCTATGTAGAACATGGTGAGCAGATACACATGTTAAACTTGCAAGACACTGTATACATCTGACAGCTAAAGATTAAAACATAACAAGCAAATATACAACATCTGTCAGTCCATCACTCTCTTTCAGAAACTCTTTCTGTGGGCTGCACCTGTATCCTGATCCACTTTATCTAACCATATCGAGAACATGAAGCTCAGATGCTGAATTATATATTTACTATCAATGACCTCGCTGGAATGCTGCTTTGGATTCACTTTGCCTGTCCATTCATTAAATTGCAAATTGCTGCAGAACAGTGGCTCTCTACACACTCAAACATTTCCCAGTATAACCTGCATACCACATTTAGTGCTTGTGAATTACGTTTCTTACAAAAGACACTTCTTTGTTCATAATATGACTCCTGCAGTGACTCCTGCAGTGACTCCTGCGCACCTCAGTGGGCAAACAAACCTGAACTGACCCGCAATAAAAATCCTCTTGTAATTCATGTTCTGTACATTTTATTTCAGTCCAAACTTGATTCCTTTTAAAACGAATGCAATGTACAGTGGATTAATGCAATGTTTGGCTTTCAGACTTCACTCAAAAGCCTCCTCCCCCTCCTCTCATGAAACAGCGATAGCCACAAGGGGGTACAGCGGACCACAGCTTTTCTTTGTTCCATCAGATATTTCTTTTCTTTACACACATTTACACTTTTTACAGTGGTACTCAATTCAGTACATATCAAAGAGCGGGACAATGATCAGTACTGGGACTTAAAGTCACCAATCTCCATTTTACATTACAACATTGTAATTTCGCAGACACTCTAATCCAGAATGACTTACATTTTTTACGTTATCCATTTATACAGCTGGGTATTTACTGAGGCAATTCTGGGTTAAGTACCTTGCCAAAGGGTACAGCAGCAGTGCCCCAGCAGGACATCAAATCAGCAACCTTTGGGTTATGAGCCCTGCTCCTCACCAATATGCCACACTGCCACCCTATGTCAGAGATTTGGGGGTACATTTAAGTTTAAAAGACAAGAGGGAAACAAATCAACATGATTGATTTATACAGGAGTAGGCTGGAATACATTAGGTTGCAGGCTTGATGTTGTACATTGTATGGGGTCATTTCAGACAAAAATAACTACCAATGAACATCTTCCAAAAGAGCAGCTGGGCACATACATACATTTATAACACAGAGTATTTGTGCTTATGGACAGCATCTGAATGTTGTTAATGACAGTCATACAACCAGCGGGTGAATTAGCAGAAAATTGGCAGAATTAGCTGAAATTTTCTGAAGTCAAGGCTGCAGTGCTTAGAAATACTTGACTGTATAACATTTACATGATAGTTTTTGATATCTTAAGTATCATTTAAAAATCCAGACACAATAATGCATCACAATGCAATAAACACATGCTGTCCCACAGAAGGACACTTAGATCTTTTTCAAAAAATACATTGTATAGGCGATGACATCATCAAACCTCATGATGTCACTTCTATGTGCAGGGGACATTCTGAGTCACCTCTTTCCTGTCTGGAAGGATCTGTATGTAGTTTGTGGACTGAGAAAGAACACCACACAGTCTCCTTGCTCCTGAAATTTCTACATGTTCAGAAATGAGGTCTTACATCAACTATCCCCCACTGGGGCGCAATCACTACAGTCATTAATATTGCAGAGCACACAGTCTTCACGCTTGATCAGAACATATGCGCTCACAAAGGGGGAAGGGGGTTCTTCCTCTCTCACCCATGAATGTACTGATCCTTCATACACGCACACTCGCACTCTGTCACACACGCGCGCGCGCGCACACACACACACACACACACACAATGTAGCAGTGCCTTTCATAAAAAACAAAAAAAAACAACCTTTGCCTCTGTTTTGAGGTCAAATCCCCTCTGCATATGAATACCTTCAGATATTCCCAGAACAGGCAGCCTTAGCTGGCGTGTATCGATGGAAAACATGGTTTAAATGAGTTATTAAACAAAAAATGTCCTGGTGGGGTATAATATGATATACAACTTTCTGCATGAACCCAGATACAATATGCATATTCTATGCTGAAAACACCAGCGCAAACTAACCGTGTGTATAAAAAGACTTTTGTATTACTCTTGCTTTTATTTCTTTACATACATATAGACTTAAACAACATTTTCCTCAGGGTGTGGCAAAAGGGTACATAAAGGAGATAACAGGGATATGCTAAGGAACCTGACGCATGCGGAACAACTTGTAAAAGACACTCAGGGATATGTCCCTTCTGAAAAGGACTGAGAGTATCACTGAAGTCCAGGTTCAAATCTACAGATTGTCTCATTCTGATAGCACATCTTTTCTTCCTACAGCAAAGATCCTATTATTTCATAAGGCTTTTTATAAACCAGAATTTGCTCTTCTAGTTGGTCTGCCCAGGGCCTACTGTAGGTAGCAGTAAGAATGCAATCTCAGGTGGCACCGGGCCAAATCCCAGAATCTTTACATTTGACATACTAAAAATAAATATCTAAGACAAGGCATTCATTTGGAATGTACAGAAAGACAATATTAGTATCTGAGGAAATGGCAGTGATGTAGAAGGAGTGGGAGGCAATTATTTAGGTAGTTCTCTAATTTCTGTGCCATAAATATATACATTCAATCTTAATCTGTGGAGCATTTTAATAAAAATAATCCACAGTAGAAAAAAACCCTTTCAGGTTCAGTCTAAACCCACACTCAACCCGAAAATCACCTCTTATTTGAACATGCATCAAAGTACAGGTTTCAGGGTTGTCGGGTGAGTTTGGTATAAAGATTGGCATTGTGAGCCTTCGAGTTCCCTTTTTTTTTTTTTTTTTTTTTGAGGAGGGACAATCTTATAATTAGCAAAACTGATGGAAGACGCATGGGGATACCAGGTGGGGGGGGGGGGGGGTGGCAGTGTAGGCCTTGCTGCCATCTGCCATCAGCTGGCCTCATCACCCTTCCAGTTAAGGATCTATGGCATAGGGCTGAAGCCATTAAGGGCTCCAGAGGAGGATACACATTACACAAGACACCAGGAAGAGTTTGTTTTATCTTAAGATTTTGTCATGGTTGTCTCCAATTGCCCATGAAAATATAAAGCAAATTTCTCTTTAAACTCCAGGCTTACCATTCCACTAAAGAGTGCTAATAATTTTCTCATGTTGATAATGTGGATGGTGTCAAACACCATCAGGATCTGTAATAGCCGAGGCTGCACTGCCTTTGTTTAGACACAATGGAATTAAATTCCTATTGTCTGCATGCAAAACCATGCATACACTTATACGCACACACACACACACACACACACACTTAAAAACACAGACGGAAAGGACAGAGAACTGAATCGTTCACAGTTCCGTAGAACAACATGCACGTCCTAGCAAAGCCTAGAAGACACAGTCCGATTTTTGCCCCCGTTTAGCAAGGATGATAGCCCTTATGAGTTTGCTACATCAACGTTGTTTCAACTCTGCAACAGCACACTGAAATAGCACATTGGGCTAATGGCATAGACCTTGTGTGTCCGGTGCTTATGAAATATAATAATTTCTGTTGCAAAAAAACGAGATGTAATTCTAGCAAGATGGAACTTTTTTTTGGCAAAATACTGTGGTGTCAGAATTCGCACCCCTCAGTTACAAGAGCAGCTGCCAACAGCCAATGAAAACTGACTAACCAGCAGCCCAGCTTGACAGCTGACGCAGTACAGCTAGCAGTGAGGCAGCCATGGAGGAGGAAAGATACAATGGCAACACAGTGTGTGCTTAAGACAAAACCACACACTGGACAAAAAGTGGACAATGGTGGGCTAATTTAGCTGTGGGGGAGAATGTGAGTGTTTGTTCAATCCACCTGCAGAGACCTACCTCAACAATCAAGGGAGGCACGATAATGTACACAGAAAAGGCGGCGTGGTTAGGTAGAAACAGTAGGCGACTTAGTGTATCCCCGAGTTATGTTCTGTACTTAAAAGCCTCTGAGCAAGCTGGCAAGAAAACGTCAAGCTTTCTAATGCTCTGAGTAACAATCATTGCTGTATCCTGAGGTGGTGACACATAGAATGACCCTCACGGCTTCAAAATCCTTGCAAGATGCCCGGTCCGACTTCAACGATCTTGCATCAGCCAGCTTTTTCAGATCTATTCTGATGGTACACTCACTTATAATCGGCAGAAATTGTACTGTATGTTCTAGGCTTAAAGCAAACTCAGATCAGACAGGTCTCAGAGATCACAGAACAGAAAATTTCCAGGGTTGGTATCAATGCCCTTGTAGGCGCCCGAGAGGCCGTAGCAGCAGGTAAGAAAGGCTACAGTACACATTGTCACTTCTAGGGTAACTTCGCTGACAGGGTGTCTCTCCTTGGGGTACAAAGGGTTTTTTTTTCCGTGGCTGACCCTCAGTTAACCTCCTTTTAGCAGTAAACACCACATCCCTTACAGACAGAAAGAAACTTGTAAACATAAATCAGTAAATCTTGTTTTGTTAATGTGGGTAAAAAACACAGCAGTCAGCTGCACACAGTCTCAAAATGTCCACCAACTGAGGCATCCAGATAATCAGACTCTTAGAGGGCATCACTCAGTGCGTAACCCACCCTGTCTGTCTCTGCACTCCTTTCCCTCTCTGTCTCTGCCAAAGTTCACCCTCATCAATAATAATGCGTCGCAAATGACCTGCCACCCCACAAACACATTTAACATTCAACACAAATTCGTCATAGCAGCCCAACAGCTACAGGGAGCGTTGTCAGTCAGATTTGGGAAAAGTCAGAAGAGACGTGTTTTTTTCCCCCCCTATTTACTGTTCTGAGTACATTTCCCTAAAATAGCTTATTAACTGACTGAAAAAAATCATGTCAGTTTTTGTTTATGTTTTTTTTTTCTTGCTATTAAATCCCAAACTCCAATACATCTGACCCTCCATCACAAATGTAGTGCAGCAGGTGTCCTCCTGTTACACAGTTTGGCCAGTTGTATCAGAGATGTAGTGGTAGGTGTAGAACCCACCCCCTTGTTTTTCAAGGTGTGGAAAAAAAACAAGGTGTGGGAAGTTCAGGCACAGGTGGCGTTTTAGTGAGCTAACAATTTTTCTCCATCTCTCCCTTCTTGGCCTCAGTCTTGGATTGTTGTCCTGTCTTCAAAGGAGGGGTCGCCCAACCCCTTTCCTTTTGTTACAAAATGACACACTTGTCTTTGTCCTTTGGCTCCTTCTTCGGCTTGCGCTCCCCGGGGCTGGGCTGTTTCCCTTGGCTGGGTGTGGCACTAGCTCCTCCTGCTGCTCCTCCTGCTCCTCCTGCTGCAGTTCCAGCTCCTGCTGCTCCTGCTGCTGTTCCAGCTCCTGCTGCTCCTGCTGCTGCTTCTCTGGCTCCTGCTCCCATGCTGCCCTCTGCTGGCTGCTGCTGTCCCTGCGGCCGAAAGACAGCGCGTGATAAACGGAAAGCTCCTTCGATGGCACTCACAAATGTTCAAGCTGTTTGCTCCTTGGATTTTAGCAGTAAAGGCTGAATGTTCTCTTTTTTTTTGTGTCCCAACAGCAGGCGTATTTGCCTGTGTTATTCTAAGCCTGTGTATTATTTACGCACACATGACAGAACAAAGATGAAAGTTCGTATTGCTACCGTGCACTGTTGCTCTCTTAGCCTCTGTTTGCACCCCCCCACTGACCTGGCCCTCTGCGGCGGCCGCCTGCTCCTGCTCCTGATAGAACTGGGAGGCGCGCCGGTCCTCCTCCTCCTGCAGCTTCTTGGCCAGCTCCAGGTCGCTCATGCCCTCTGGGATGCTCTCCCACTGCAGGTCCTGACCCTGCTGCTCCTGCTGGAGGGACAGGGCCATCAGGTAGTCCTGCAGAGGGTGGCAGAGACAGACACTGGCTTTAGATGAGTGGGCAATATTTTAATAATATTTTAATAAAAATTTTAATAATATTTTAATAATACATTATTGTCATTTAACAGACGCTCTTATCCAGAGCGACTTAGATCGGTTACAGGTTTTTTTTTTTTATTTACAACGTTATCTATTTATACAGCTGGATATTTGCTGAGGCAACTGGGTTAAGTAACATCTGTCTAATGTCACACGATAATACACACATATATCTGCATTGACAGTTATATGATTATTTTTTATTCCTGCTAACATGGTTTTCACAAACTGAATTTTTCATCTCCGGATATTACACCTTAAGAGTCAAGAGATGGTGACCTGTAGTAGGATATGTGGTAAACAATATGTTGTAAAATGTATTTCTAATTTCAAAATATGTCAGAATATATAGTACATACTACAAAGCTTACAAATTAGAAGCTTCAAGATACATTTCTAGGCATATATTGCAGGATATATTTGAAAACACAAGTAACTTCAAAATACAATGCAATACATAAAAAAGGAAATTATTTTTTCAAATATATGCATAACACTTATGAAATATTATCCTTGATGTTTTGATTATACTATGTTCTTACAAAATGTATAAGAAGTGCTTCACTTTTAATGTTGTCCACACAGACCTGCACCCACCTACACACACACACACACAAACACATACACACACACACACTGACACACACTGACACACACAGTCTCCATCTTCACCTTCTGCTTGTGCAAGGTTGCCCTGGATACAGGTGTGTGGAATGTGAGTAAATGATAAAGGTTGTCACAGGAATCGATTGTCAGTAGTATACTGCCCCAGGGTGCATCTGGACCCAGGCAGCACCGCCTAACAGCAGAAAGCTATTGGGGACACATACAATCTATTATTGAAGAGTTAATCTGGGCACAGAGGAGGGTGCTGGATGTGCCAGATCAGATCTGCTGACCCCTGGGTCAGGAGGGGGGTAACCCACAGCAACATGAGGGAGCTTTTAACATCTATTATTGAACACGTTCTCCTGCTCTACTGAAGCTGGGTAGGGGGGAGACGCGGGGGGTCAGAGGTGTGGTGGTGGGGGGTTGAAGTGATGCGTTCGCTGTGTCTCTGCTGAATACGATATATAAACAACAGACTGGGAAAAGCAGGGGTGGCCACAGTAACTCTTAATTATGCTTACAATCTGATCATCTAGTCAATTGTCAATGTTGCTCTAAAATACCTCCCTTCTTGTCTTGAGCTTGAGTGAGACGGTTTGGAAAAGTTGAAAACAAACACAGACCAGTAAGCAAAACAACATGAAATAATGAAGATGACCGTTATTATATTCCAAATATGTAAACAGTCCAGTAAATATTCTATTTTTTGAGTACTTGAGGACTTGAGTCCAAAAATGTCTCTGGGCTTTTTCTGAGAAATTCAGAAAACTTTTAATACAACCCAAAGGTCTGCCAAAGGACATGCTTACCGGACAGGAACCGAGGAAGTGCTAAAGAAACCTCTCACTCCAAAGACCAGATCCTGAACACTGAGGTTTCAATCACCTCCATTCCACTTTGAATCACTCCCAGTGATGTTACCACATTAAAATGCTCACACACACACGTACAGGTAGTGTGGAGGGGTCTGACCTGGTCAATCTGGTCCTGCTGCCCGCGGTACACTGTCTCAGGGTCGGAAGGCGGTCGCAGGCGGAACTCAGAGTCGCAGAAGTTGCCATCTCCGTCCACGTTGTGCAGGCTCTCCCACACCACCTTCTCCTCGGTCAGGAAGCCCTGGTCCGTCACCAGCAGGTACAGCTGGCCCTGTTGGGACAGCAGAGAGAGGCCACGTCATGTTCACAAAAGCGAAAAGCAGAGACTTACACCCTCAGCGCCATACCCTAGTGCACAGCCACAGTCTGATGGAGGAACCTGCTCTACTTATCTTACTCAGAGATTCAACATCACGCAACCCTATCCCCACATTTTTCTGATTAATCTGTTAATAAAATGATCCGCATGTGTGGAGCAGCTGAGAAAACTTGTAGTTGGAGGAATTATGCATAAATCTGTAAAAACCCACAATAACAAAACGGATCGAGTCAGACTTAGAAAAAACCTACAGTTAAATACCCTGTTAGGCCCTGAAACTTCTGCAGAGGCCACATTCTGTGACACTATGAACTTTGCTTGATCCTTGCTGTCCTGAATGTTTCATCTGCACGACAAAGGGAGTGAAGGCCTGCTCTGTGCTGGTGTGTGTGTGCGTGTGTGTGTGTGTGTGTGTGTGTGTGTGTGTGTGTGTGTGTGTGCGTGTGTTATGTGTGTGCACAAATGGTGTATGTGCGCATGTGTGGTGTGTGTGTGAGTTTTGGCTCACAGTGTTTGAAATGTCTCTACTTCCCTTGCATGTGATGAAGCATGGGGGGGGGGGGGGGGGGGGGGGGGCTTGTGGGGGCTTGTGTGTGGATGTTGGAGGATTCAAATGCTCTCAGTGTGTCGAACCAGGGCACAGTAAACTCTCACTTTACTTGTCTGGTACCCTAACGACACTTACATAACAGTTGTGCATTGGTACATTCTGATACACATTCACACACAGCTGCAGTTGTCTGGCTCACGGGCTCACTCCCCCCCCCCCCCCCCCCCCCCCCCAAAAAAAAAAAAAAAAACACTGAAACTTTGAAACAGTAACCATTAGATCTGCAGCTCAGTGCCACAATCCACTCAACAGGGGGAGGAGGAGCAGAGGGATGCACATATTTATCTAAAGCTGAGATGCAGGGGCAGATGGACTCTGCTGAAGGCTCAAAGGCTAACCCAGCAGGGAGGCTAACATGAAAGTTTAGCTGAAAACAGAATAGTAGTCCTCTGGCAATGAACCAGAGAGCTGGTAATTAGGGGTTGCAATAAAGTGCCTGTTATGAGTCCTCAAAGCATGTATTAGGTGCCTGTCCTGGACTAATCCATTTTTTAGGGAATGTTAATATTTTGTGAGATTTCATCTGACACGGACAGCAGGCCCTCAAACAACCTGCAGGCTTAGAGATGAGCTTGAGACGCTTTTCTGTGCTCAAGACTGAAATGCATTCTGGGATTTGTACAATATGTGGATTGCTAAAGAGCTGGCTATGAACCGCAAAAATAATTTTGAGCTTGTTTTGCTGATTCATAAAAGAATAAATGTTCTAGTGGTGTGTATTCCTACCACAATAAAGCAGGTAAAGAACAAAGACACTTGTAGGACTGTGGTTGGACTATACTTAAAGCCTACAAGTGCAAATGGCATGAAGAAATGAACAAAACAATCAACAGAAATTTGTGAGAAGTGTGTAGAAAATGGTGGATTTAGGTAGAACAATGAAGTGAATGCAGGAAATAAACAATCATATTTAAATGTAACACCACACCAGTGTAAAAGACAGGTGTAAGCCTCTCTATAGCCACTAGATGGGAGCAGAGCACTACCTATTCTTAGTTTGAAAGCATAAATCTTCTAAATGTTTTGCGCTGATCTATTGATCAACATTTTTTTACACTGACAAAAGCCAATAAGCATAGTGGGCGGCAGTGTAGCATAGTGGTTAAGAAACAGGACTCATAACCGAAAGGTTGCCAGTTTGATTCCCCACTGGGGCACTGCTGTTGTACCCTTGGGCAAGGTACTTAATCCACAATTGACTCAGTAAATTAAAAGAAAAAAACGTGACCAATGTAAATCGCTCTGGATCAAGAGCATCTGCTAAATGAAATAATGTAATGCAATGAACAGAAACCGTCAGGGAGGCGCTGGTCACCTTGAATTTGGTCATGGTGCTGAAGTGGTTGTTCCTGAAGAAGACACAGAGCTCTTCCTCCTGCACAGTGGACGTTAGCTCACAGAGGCCGTGGTACGTCAGCTGTGTGGCCGTGCTGTTCAGGAACTGCTCCGCCACGAAGCCTGAGGGGGGGGGGGGGGTCACACAGGGGTCAGGGAGAGGGAGGTCAACGAGAGACCATCACGGCAAGGGGATGCGATTGGAAGAGATGATGATGTGGCCGAACAATGACAGAGGGAAAGACAGAGAAAGACCAAAAAAAAAAAAAAGAAACAAAACTGCTTCCTCAGCCGTAAACATTAGCTTAGTGAAAGGAAATCTTGCGAGAAGCTGTATAGGGATGAGTGTGAACGGACGCCCTGAGCCTGTTTATTTGGTCTGAGACATGAAGATGAGGAGCGGATCAGGAAAGGGAAACACTATGTGCGGACAGGAAGTGAGGAGGAGAGGAAACGGCGCATCCCCGATCGCCCACCTTCCCCGGCCAGCTCGCTGCTGTCGGACTGTTTACACGAGATTATCTTCTCCACCAGCTGGTTGTAGCTGCAGTTCCCCACCGCCTTCACAATGTCATCCATCTATGGAGAGATACAGAGAGAGAGAGGCACAGTCAGAGAGAGAGAGAGGGGGGCACAGTCAGAGAGAGAGAGGGGCACAGTCAGAGAGAGAGAGGGGGGGGCACAGTCAGAGGGAGGAGAGAGGGGCACAATCAGAGAGAGAGAGGGGCACAGTCAGAGAGAGAGAGAGGGGCACAGTCAGAGAGAGAGAGGGGCACAGTCAGAGAGAGAGAGGGGGGGGCACAGTCAGAGAGAGAGAGGGGCACAGTCAGAGGGAGGAGAGAGGGGCACAATCAGAGAGAGAGAGGGGCACAGTCAGAGAGAGAGAGAGGGGCACAGTCAGAGAGAGAGAGGGGCACAGTCAGAGGGGGGAGAGAGGGGCACAGTCAGAGAGAGAGAGGGGCACAGTCAGAGGGGGGAGAGAGGGGCACAGTCAGAGGGGGGAGAGAGGGGCACAGTCAGAGAGAGAGGGGGGCACAGTCAGAGAGAGAGAGGGGGGCACAGTCAGAGGGGGGGGAGAGGGGCACAGTCAGAGAGAGAGAGGGGCACAGTCAGAGAGAGAGAGGGGGGCACAGTCAGAGGGGGGGGAGAGGGGCACAGTCAGAGAGAGAGTGGGGCACAGTCAGAGGGGGGAGAGAGGGGCACAGTCAGAGAGAGAGAGGGGCACAGTCAGAGAGAGAGAGGGGGGGCACAGTCAGAGAGAGAGGGGGGCACAGTCAGAGAGAGAGGGGGGCACAGTCAGAGAGAGAGAGGGGCACAGTCAGAGAGAGAGGGGGGCACAGTCAGAGAGAGAGAGGGGCACAGTCAGAGGGGGGAGAGAGGGGCACAGTCAGAGGGGGGAGAGAGGGGCACAGTCAGAGAGAGAGGGGGGCACAGTCAGAGAGAGAGAGGGGCACAGTCAGAGAGAGAGAGGGGGGCACAGTCAGAGAGAGAGAGGGGCACAGTCAGAGGGGGGAGAGAGGGGCACAGTCAGAGAGAGAGAGTGGGGCACAGTCAGCCCTGCAATCTATGTTCTCGCCACAGTGTCTCCCCTGCTGGCTCATTCACTAGCGAGATAACAACATCCGTGTGGCGTCACTGAAGGACACGGAACTCAAAGTGCTTTCTCACATTTTTCACAAACAAGTCTCTACAAGAGGGGCTAGGATAGGTTTCAGAATTAGAAATTCACTGAATAGCTCGCCAGGACTTGTACTGGAAGCGAAGACCCTCGGGTCTGGTTCACACGGCTAAAAAACACAGTTGCAAGTCCTCATTCCACTCATCAGAGCAAAAACACGCCGCTGTCACACCTGCTAGAAACACCTGCAAGTGACACACCTGGTGACACCGGCAGTCAGCACATGCTAAAGAGCATGTGTGGCAAATTCAGCTGACAATTAGCTGTACTGTAGCTCTTCCCTGTACAACTATGCAAGTGGTATGACGCGGTGAGCTTAGCAGCTTGCTTACAGCAAAAAATGTCCTTTCATAGCGGGGCTAAACAAGAAAATCCCAGACTGTTTTGTGAAGACAGCTAAAGCACAAATATTGAGCCTCTAAAGTTTATCTATAAGCAGCAGCCTTAGTGTTAGGATTGAACTCAAGGTAGTATAGCTTATTAAGAGCAGGTGCAGTAAGGGAGAGGCTGTTTCTGATTGGTGATGCCTGGCAGATCCCAACTGCTGTCAATGGCAGTGAAAAACAAGACAGCGTGTCACTGTTGTCTGACACGAGATTGAGCTGTGATCCTTGGACACATCGGTCCTTGTTCCAGTCATACAGGTGCACATGAACAAAAACACAACAACACAGAGTCGCAGTCTGTTATTGTGGTTCTCCAGCCTAGCAAGATGTGTGTGTGTGTGCGTGTGTGTATGTGTGTGTGTGTGTGTGTGTTTGTGTGAGTACGGAGCCCTGGAGTGGTCATTACCAGGCTTGACACAGTGCTAAACACATTATAGCCTGTAGGCAAAGTGGGGAGCAAAGACGGGTTCAATGGCCTGTCTCATCATTAACCTTCTTACGTTCTTACATAAGAGCTGCCATCAGTCACTGTGGAGTGGCTCTCTGAGCCGTCGCCACCATAAACAGCAGGAGGTGAAAGACACTGCCGCTGCTCACAGTGGTCAGTGACATAACATGGGGGCTCCGCGGTGTAACAGTTACTACTCTGGGCTGTGAATCCAGCAATCCGATTTCAAATCTCAGTCAGAACCTCTTTTGTCTTGTGCTGTCAGTTTTAGGGCGGCAGTGTAGCATAGCGGTAAAGGAGCAGAACTTGTAACCAAAAGGGTGCTAGTTATATTCCCCGTGGGGGCACCGCTGCTGTACCCTTGGGCAAGGTGCATAACCCACAATTGCCTCCATAAATATCCAGCTGTACAAATCAATAATACGCGAAACTGTGACCCATGTAAGTAGCTTTGTATAAGAGCATCTGCTAAATGACAACAATGTCATGTGATGTAATTAAATTGAACACGGTGAGAAAAGGACGGCTGAAATCGACAGGAAGCACCGGGGCTGGTGCTGTGTCCCTGATGTGGGGCAGAGAGACTGACCTGGGGGTCCACCAGCCACCCGTGGTAGAGCGGGATGTCCAGCAGGTCGAAGACGATGCACTCGGGCGTGTACTCGAACACCCGCACTCCCGTGAACTTCACGTTCACATCCAGGCCTGTCTGCAGCTTGTGCAACACCGCCATGGCGTCACTCATGTTCTGGAGAAGGAAGATCAACAAAATCATCATCATCATCATCATCATTCTGTTCTGCTGAGTCCCTCTCTGTCTTCAAGAAACATCTGAAGACATAGCTCTTCTGCTCTCACTTGGGCACCTGAAACACTACCCCCTAAAGGAATGTCTCAAAACTCTCAAAGCTGTTTCTATCAGCTAGCTTCTACCTCATCTGGCCAACCATTGAAACCCGGTCTAATATTGTTGACTCCTCATGGTTTTTGCTTGTGTTGTACTCTGCCTCACTTGTAAGTCGCCTTGTATAAAAGCGTCTGCCAATTGAATAAATGTAAATGTAAATGTAACCATCATCATCATCATCATCATCATCATCATAACCACCATAATCATACTTCATCTTCATCATTCTGGAGGTGGTCTTCCTTACCTCCTTACTTCCGCTCATAACCACTTCTGACCTAACTACAATGATCTGTGCCTTACAGACACTTACACACAAGAGCGTCACATCACATCGAGAACCTGATGACAAGATGACAGGTAATTTCAGGAAGAGGGCAGATGAGAAGGTAACGGATCACCGCCCTGAAATTGTTGTTATCAAATAAACAACCTGACAGGATGGCCTGAGAGACTCCGCTCTCCTCCGTGAGAACTACGGCATGGTGAGCCAAGCTTCCATGACCTGGTCACGGCAGCAACGCCTGCCCTGGACCAAAGGAAACATTTCCCATCAGCCTGTCTGTCTCTGACCCCAGGAAGCCCATTGCAGCTGCCTCCCCAAGCACAAGGCCAGATAAACCCACAGATGCACACAGCTGTGTCCGTGTATGTGTGTTGTTTTGCTGTACAGGATGTTGTCGGGGGGGGGAAACACTTAGGATATGGATTCCTCGGCTTTTGCAGTCACTGAAAGGGCCTGTTGACGTCCTTTCATCACTTCTATGTGTGCGCGGATTAAGTAGCAGTTGCGGAGGATTAACATGTAACAAGGCATCTGGCCAGAGCCCGACAGCAGGGGCTTCTGCGAGCGGTTTCAGTCACATGACTCTGTCACATGACCGCGTCACATGACCGTGTCACATGAGAGCGCTGCGACCTGTAGGATCAGCGGTCCTGTCTGGCGCTGTTTCTCTGTGGGTTAAAGAGGGATGCTCTCCAGCTGCAGTCCGCTTGCACACCAGCAGAAACTTACATTCACGTGACATAACGCAGACACTCACACACATATGACATGATGCTAACTGCGTATGGGACCCAGATCCCCCAACTCATTAATGTCACATAACAGCGGTGGATATTCATACATGAATGCACTAGAAATTAGGATCCAGGTCTTTCAAATAAAACCGCCTTCCTCAGCCTAGAATTGCTTCTGCTTTTGGCAGAAAGCCTGAAATCGGCCTGAATGTGTGAAGCAGAATTCCCCCACATCCATGTCCACCACATCCTCCCTTTTATACTGCTGACCTTCAAACTGTAGCTGCGGTAATACAGTCGGCCTTTCAGCAACACCCTTTTTCAGTATAAAAATGAGACATTTTAAACCTGCTGTATTCCTCAGGTAAGGAAACCCTTTGAGGGGGGTACTCATCAATCTAATGTTTTGTGACCTGTGATACTGCCAAAAATCAGCGGTACGGTGCAGCGGTAAGGAGCAGGACTTGAAACCCAAAAGTTAGAGGTTTGATTCCCGGGCGCTGCTGTGGCTGTTGTGCCTTTGAGAGAGGCACTTGATCTGAATTCTGGCTGAATAAAAAGAAGCTATGCAAATCTGCACTCCACGGAAAGGTGTCCACAAAGCAAATAAAGTACCGCCGGCTCTTTTGACAGGATAAACACCAGACAAGGTAATCTAAGTCTGGCACCCTTCAGTCAAGCAGCAGACAATAAGGTTCAGAGACTCCCTTCCTGTTTTGAATGTATATGAACCAAAGGAGTGGGCCAATATTTACCCATGGTGTCAAATTTCAGCTCTTCAGCTCAAAATCGCACCCAGGGTAAATACAGAAATTCAGACCTCCATCTGAAGCACAAGCAAACGCACAGCTCAAACACACTTACTCCTACACTGCAATCTCTTTTGAGGCTCTGCCAGCGTGCGGTGCTAGGCGGAGCCTGCCTTTTTTTTGGACCGCTGTGCCCCTTCACAAAGCAGTATGCAATCGGGCCACCCCTCAACAGAGCACCACATCAACCCAGGCCGCACCACAGCACAGACGGGCCACCCGTCCTGTTCAGGAGTCAAAACGGAGCCGCAGAGAAAAAAATCGCTCACACACTCCAATAATCAGCTGTTCGCTAATGCATTAATGTACGACTACCACAGATTACAACAGATTACTGTCACAGAACATGGAGTTCCTCACCACTCTGGTGGCCCAACAGAATCCAAACTAGACATCACCTGACCCACACTGGGAGTGGTTAATCCTTTAATACGGCAAATCTCACTTTCTGCTCTTAGATGTAAATGTAGCATTGAATGCTGGATGCTCTTTCTCAGCGAGTGGATGTTCATTTTTATTATTATTATTGACAATAATAAGAAGAAGAAGAAGAAGGAAAGGAGGAGGAACAATGATGATGATGATAACAATTGTGACAACAATGATTATCATTATTAACAACAATAGGAAGAAGAAAATTAATACTTTGCTTAGTAGACACCCTTATCCAGAATGTCATCCTTTTATACAGCTGATTATGTAATTCAGATTAAGTGCCTTGCGCAGGGACAGAGCAGCTATGTCACACCTGGGAATCAAACCGGCAACCTCTAGGTTAGAGGCTTAGCTGGATCCCATTCTCTGAGGGAAGAAGGCCCTTGCTCCAGCTGGACCCTAAGCAGCTGGTACCCACACTGGCTGTGGCCCACACCTGACACCCCTCCAACCACACACCACCCCCATCACACCCACTTATCCTGCAGGCTCTAGCACCTCATCCAGATGGGCTGTGACACAGCAGGACTCACCCTGCTCACACTTCGGCCTCCAGAGGGCCCGTATATTATAATCGAGAGAGGGAGCAGCAGATGGTGCTTCTGAAACCCGGTACACGCATCACAAACAGATGCACCTAAATGCGGACCTCCTTTCCCAAAATAACGGTGAATACTCCTTCATCTGACTGCAGTTAGTCTCAGCTGACGTTAGCCCTGGCCGGCTCAAAAAGAAAACACCAACATGAGTACGGGTATCGATTTGGTGTTTTGCCCTGCCATGCTCATTAATTTTGAAGCCAGGCAGAGACACCTGCTTATCTCACTTCTCAACTGTTAGAACCCAGTCACCTTAGCGGCTCTGTCTGCCTTAGCACTGAAGCAGTGAAGATACACAATGGCAGCAACAAAGTTGGGCTTAACATGTCAAAAGTAATAAGCATATTTCTGCTACAATAGCAGCAACGGGCCTCATTCTGAAAGCTCTCTGTTCCACCTTGCGCACCCTTAGAATAATAAGTCCTATGGTTAGACTCTACTCTAGTCTAGTTATGTCTGCTTAATGAAAACAACCAGGGCCTTTCAATCTGCTGAGAGCAATGCCACAAATGGGTTTTTAATGCTGCTGTTGAAATAAATGCATAAAAAAAGGCATTGCGAAATGAAACTTGCTGTGTGTCTGAACACCATTAACTGATTGTTAAAGAAACTGAGACTGTGGTACGGACGCAGCACGCACCCGTTTCCCCGTACGCAGTGATGAGAGACAGCGTGCACAGATGCGGAGGCTGACGCTGCAGCCATGATGAGATTAGGCTCAGGAGAGGAGGAGGGGCCTCACGGGTCATTCCCCGCCCCATCTCACACATACCCCGCCCACATTCCACACACAAACCAGAGATGAGAACAACAGATTCCCCCCCCCCCCCCCCCCCCCAACAAACATAATCATAACACTGCCCTCTGACTGACACGCAGGTAAGGCAATGACCTCGATCTGACCCAGACTGCCAATCCCTGACCACCACGGGCACTCTGAAGGGACATACTCTGTCTGGCTCTGGCTGTATCTAGCCTCAGGCCCACTCACACCAACGCTGCACCGGGAAAACACAGCTAGCCATGTTGTTTAGTGACAGGCTGAGTGACTGGCTTTTTTTTTCCTAAAAAAAAACGCCTTCCGCACATTCTTTGAGGCTTCACAAAATATTACCAACACGACACTGCATTAAGGAACTGTTCTTAGAGAGAAGCGAAGACAAAGTATTTTAATTTAAAAATACGGAGGGAGGGGTGGTGTGTATGTGTAGGGTTTGTTCATACAATTAGGATGAAGGACAGGATAAAAATATTTTCTGGCTAGAATGAGAAGGGGCAATGTTAGAAAACAGGCCACTCACGTACCTCTGAGCTTGAGGCTCTGTATCTACAGGCGAGATAGGTTCAAAAACATGTGCTTTCCAAGCTCAACAGGGGCTAAACACCCCTGTTGACAAAACAGCGGACAGCCACAACACCATACCTGCTCATAATTCAGCCGCTGAGCCTCAGAGATCTCCTTTGGCTTGGCGTCGAGGATGTAGTCTCCTGCAGGCAGAGATCAAAAACACAAACATCAGGTGACCAGTGGGGTGAGACGGCGCTCCACCGCCCAGGAACAAGACACCCCGGGTGTGGTCCACAAATCTCATGGCTGAGCTCGTATTAAATAACATCATGTGATTATCAAGCCCTCTGTCTGTGTCAATCAAAACCTGAAAGGTTTTTTTCTTTTTCTTTCCCCACTTAAGGGGAAACCCGAATAATCATCGGTGAGCAGAGTTTGTGCTCTGCTCACCGAGTGAGGAAGAAGTGAGGAAGAAAACCACGGCGCCTGTTGTTTCAGGAAACGTGTGGTTTGGAGTTTTGGTTCCAGCACCCCCCCTCCCCCATGTGCGAGTGGAAGTTCAGGAAAGGTTTACAGGCAGAGGAAGGTGCCGGGTTTGACGCAGCGAGACAGGAGCGCAAACAGCGGAGCCCATGGCCGCAGAACTCTTGGCAGGGTCAGGGGCGCTCCCGTGTAGCTGTGGTTTGGCCAGAGCAGCAGCGGCAGGCTTTTCGGTTTCCCCACCTTCCCCACCTACACCAAGCCACAGAGCCACAGTGCACCTGCCAACCACCTGCTTACCACTACCCTCAACCCCCCCACCCCCCCCAGAAGCATCAAGAAACCAGCACAGCCTACCCACCTGATTACCATCACTCTAACCCCCCCAACCCCCCAACGAAGCACAGAGTAACCCAGCACAGCCCTAGAGCAGCCCAGGGCACCTCAATGGTATAATGTAGATCTTTCTGTAACAGGCTTGTGCTCATTACCATCCACTTCATACAGCTCCCGAGACTGAATCCAGAATTCAAATAATCAAATGCCAGGAGCATCATATGAAGCATCATATGAAACCTGTTTTTGTTTATATGATTCACTGCAGAGAGATGCATTCATATTCATGGCAGGAAAATTAATAATAATGATTTATGTTATTTTACACAGGGTTCTTGGAGTGAGGAAATATTGATCAGAGAAAATTATTCAGTTTGTTAATTAACAAGTATTTCTGCACTGATCCAAATAATTGATCAGGAATCTCTACTCTAGAAATTTACTGTAACAGAGAGTGTCTCTTTGTTACATGCGTGTACCCCACTATAACATAGAGTACCTCCCTATAACACAGGGTATCTCAGTGTGTAACACAGCACAATTCTATAACACTGTGCACTCATTGTAACACTGAACTCAATGTAGCACAGAGCACCTTAGTACAAAGTATCACCTGCATCAACACCATGCACTTGCAGGATGTCCATCTTCTGCTGCTGCTGCCGCAATGACACCATTTTCACCAAAAACGAATAGTCGAGCCACAAAAGAATCGTCACTACCTTCGAGAAGTTTTGCGTCTATTTACTTGCCCTTTGTGATGTGAAAAAGACTACCTGACTCATCCTCGAGTCAAGACAAACATCTGTGTGAAGTGCAATCTCGGGTAACAAAACACCTTCATTCCTCCCTGTAGAGGCAGCAAGGCACTGAACCTTCCCAAAACAACGTCAGTTAAATATCCATGTCAGAATGTGAGTGCAACTCTCTACATGCAGAAACAAAGAACACTGCTTCTGTTTAACATGAACAGTACCATCCCAATTTTAATCTATGTGGTTATTTAATAAAGCGTACATCCACTTATATGCCCAACAGCAATCGTTAACACATACGGGAGCAAACACCAGGGGGATTGACTGTTTTTTTTTTCCCCCCTGATGACATAGCCAAAAACAGTGTGATGAAGTGTAACAAACACAGTTTGAGCACTCTGCTCTCTGTTGGACTTCACTCAACCTAAGTGCCAGCACTGACATCCAAACTACTAATTACATTCCCTCAGCTATTTATGCCCCGAGACAGCAAACCGTGAAGTTGGCAATTTAGCGATGTTCCATTGTGGGTAAGAGTATCAGAACTGTGCTGCGAAGCAAGTCTTACAGCAGAGAAAACCACACCCAGCATAAACTGGGAAAAGGTCAGCAGTTTGCAGCGGGAGGCTGACAGCAGCTATGACATCTCTCCTCAGGAAACACACACAGCTGACAGCGAAAAACTGGGAAAATTACCGTCGAAAGCAACGTCAATGTTCTCCCTTTTCTTAAACGAGTGCTTGTCAGTGTTTTCAGCGCTCACTGACACAGGGTGACCGGAGTTACTTCAGAAGCTAAAGCGTGTGTGCACAGACGAGGCTGGGTGTGTACAGAGGGAGTTGAGCGATTTGGAATCACAGGCCGATATTACGCCCCCCAGCACAGGGATGCAACAGCTGGAAGCAGACAGATCACACACTCCTGCCCCCCCCCAAGGGGCGCCAGAGGGCAAGCAGAGATTTGGAGGGATGATGGAGCCTCATGCTCCCTGCCCCTCTGAGGTGTGACAGAACGCCCAGCGCACGAGCAGGGAGAAACCCACACCGCTCATTTGAAGGGCCTGTCCTGGGACGCGTCACACCCTTACAGAGATCAAATTCATCATTCTTGTGCCAAACAGCTGGTGTGGTCAATGCCCACAGAGCAATGGCTCCGGTCTCAGTGCGGCCACTTTCTGATGTATATAACGCAGAGGAATGCTAATTTCTCTCGCTCGCTGTCTCTCTCTCTCTCTCTCTGTCTCTGTCTCTCTCTGTGCAGCTTAAAACCTCCTTCATAGAACCTACAAACTATTTTGGCTTTAGTTCACATATTCAATTTGAATCAGGTGATGTATATTATTATTAGCTTCATCTGCTGTTACACAGATACAAGGGAAGAGATATCTACAGTGTGTTTGTGGGATCTCAGTATGGCTCTTTGTTGCTTGCTCTCAGAGGAGTTCTCGTATTATAATGCACACAGGTCTGTCGGACAGCTTTGGGAACAACACACACAGACAGTGAAGTGACGGACCTGTTACGGTACTTTCACTCACAATCACAATTGGCAGAGGTATATGGCAAAGATGAAAAGGAATCTTGTATCTCCCATAAACATACCTTTTACCCAGTGATTTGCACATTGTACATGTACCTCTATGGATATCGAATGATCATCTTGTGATCATTAGACTACATTAGGCTGTTTGATAAGACACAAGCACTACCTGTACACACCCATAAATCAAAAAGGACATAGTTGTGATGTTATTATATTTACTCAAATGCTCCTGATGTGGTAATATATCTATATGCACAGAGTAAAGATAATTTACTGCATAAATTACAGGGGATTTTTGCTCAAATCACTTTGATTCCCTTTCATTAAATAGAGCATCTTATTTACTGTATTTTAGTTGTCATTTCCAGCCAATGGCCGTTATGCACTGACCCACAACCCTTTACTCTCTCTCAGGCTGTTAGGATTCTGTCAGCCCAGTGCCAAACGTTCCCTGTTCAGAGGCAGCAAGCACACTTTAGCTGCTGTCTGTCTTCAGAACTCGGCCCGTTTCCAATAATCAAGATAACACATCATCAAGCCGACAACATACTTTTTATACATGTTTTTCACAACATACGGGATTTTTAGTCACTCACTGGTGTCTTGAGGGAGAAAAAAACATCAGTGGGAATCCAGTGGGTGTCCCCCAGGCCTGAGTGAGGAGGGGGTTTAAATTCACAGGAAGTGAAGACAGCTCTCATAGCATGGCTGCTCTGGGTCCATGGGCAGACCCATGGGCTCTTACATAACTCAACAGCTGGTGCTCTACATATTTCTAATTTCATATTTCATAAGACAAGTCCTTGGGGGAGGGGTCTATTTGTTTTTTACCAATATAGGACATATTAAAATGAGCACAAATGCTTTGCGGTTTTCCGTCAAGGCTGATGGTAACTGGTGAAGATCACCCAACTGACACTGGTGTAACCCGGTTGCAGGGCCATGCTAGCGTGGCAGTATTTTGGGGTGGGGTACCCACAGGTTGCCAAGGGTCTGGGTTTCTGGTTACAGTTTAGACAGGGTCCGGCGTGCCGCGCAGTAGGGAGAAAGGGCTCCGGTTTCCCTGTCGTCAGCAGCAGCTGGCCTGGGGTATTCCCCTGCCCCAGCAGGCTCCGCGCTCGGCCACTTCAACACCACCACAGGGCCTTACATCATCAGAGCCCTCCTCACACGGCCACCGAGTGCCAAAAGCACAGGAAAAACTCACCCATCAGCACTCACTCTGCTGCAGCTTTCCCCCCTGCCCGACCACTCTGAGCTCCAGAACCACTACAACTCACAGCGCGTCTGTACAGCCCAGATATACCAACGGCTTAAACTGGGAGGGAGAGCCACAATAACAGGCCATCTCTGCAGTGGAAACCATCAAGGACACGGACATGTCAGTGATGCAACCCTGACCTGTATGGGCAATCAAGAGCCCATACACAGCTGTCTACAGAGAGCTGACATTTTCACTTGTTTCTAACACACACAAGAGAAACATTTATTGCACTGAAGTTATGACAGTTTTGAACTGAGATATAAGCCCTGTTTAATGCATGTCCTTGGACGTGGCTTCCTGAGAAAGAAACTAAGAAAACATTTGTGGGGGGGGGGGGGTTGTGCTGGAAAATGCAGACATGATTCCTGCCACTGAAAGACCCGCTGACTCCTATAAAGAGTAGTTTTCAATTTTTCAGCTCTGTCTTCAACAGGAAGTCAGTAATGGAATGATAACTATCTCATGATGACTGTAATGTGCTCTACAATGGCCATCTGTTTATTTACAGAGCCAACAAGTGTGGACATTATTGCTACATAATATTGCATTTTACCAGCAGGAAGCAAATCTTTTACCTCTGGAATTCTGAATCAAGACTTCAGAACACAGAGGGACCAAAATCACTATTTGGAAGAAAAAACAACAAATTTAATAACCCACATTTATGCCTTGCTGACGCAGGGTGAGATTGATCTTACTTCATGTGGTAACTACAGTCAGCCTGGCTCACTATAGCCATTTCTTAACATCGCACGCATCTGCTATTGAATAGACTACTAGGTCGCCTGAAAATTAAAGATGCTATTCTCATGCTATACCCTTGAAACATTTTAGAGTAAGACATTGAAGATTTTTCAGAAATTATATCATGGGCATTCCTAAAATTAGTCTATAACCTATAGTGATATAAGCTTCTGTGCCCATGTTTATATATATTTCATGGTGCTATATCCTTATGGGTTTATTTAATCAAATCACAGTGGCTGGCCAGGTTTGATCCATCTTTAAACTTTAACACACTGGGAGGGCGTAAAACTGAATATGCAACCTTTTATTTAAAGAAACGCCAGACTGAAGTTGCCTGGGATGTAAGCGCAGTCCTGCTGTATTTATTCTGAGAACACCTCAGTAGTGCAGAATTCAGAGTCTGTCTCTCATCATTTCTAAGACTGTAAGCAGTACAAGCACTCACACCCACGTAAGTCAATGTTGACACACATCAGACATCAGAGCAATAACATGAAGCAAACAGTAAGACACTTCTAATGTATACATTACATTACTGTCATTTAGCAGATGCTCTTACCCAGAGTGACTTACTTACAAGTAGGTTACAGTTTTATCCATTTATACAGCTGGATGTTTACTGAGTGTTGTGTGTAATTGTGGGTAAAATTGTTTGCCCAAGGATACAGCAGTAGTGCCCCAACAGGGAATCAAACCAGCAACATTTCAGTTATGAGTCCTGCTCATTACCACTACGCCACACTGCTACCCTGTAATCAGTAGTTAAATACCAGCACGCAGGGAAATAGTTGATGGTTTTATTGTTAATTGGCATATTTCTGTGCAATATTAGAAATGGGTGCATAAATAACTATTTTCCTCTGTCTGAAATGAGCTTGATGTCCAGTGCACTCACCAAGATACTCCATCAATTGCTCAGCTGTTATGATCTCCATCATAGGTGGCATCTTCACCTGAAAAACAAGCAGTGGTAACCTTAACTGTGAAACCAAATATTGAAACAGGGCCCAGCAATGCTGCTAAAGTGAGATAAATCCACCACTCAAATTCAGTGATATTGGGCCTTAGCAGTTCACAGAATTAATAAAACTGGTTTACATAACAGTCAATCCATTTCTGAACAACTGCAACTTCTGTTTATTACTGTTATTGCTAGAAATTATTATTTCTGGTGGTACTGCATATTGGGGTGCACCCTTTGATTCCCCTTTCTTGAGAGAAATAGGATCAGTCTATGAGGTGTATTGTGTTTAAAAAGCCCAGCCTGGCAATCAAGAAGGACAGCGTCTGACATTTACTCTTTAAACAAAAAAGAGAACAGTAAACAATGGAAGAAGTCGATTTAAAGTACCTTAAAAAGAAATGGCTCTTTTTCATGAACTACAGTCTGCACTGGAAAATATTCCTGCATGGAATGCAGTAACAACAGACTCGTTGGAAGGCTCAGGCTAACCGTGGGAATCAAACAGTCCACTAGTGCATAGGTGGGTCCGAAAAAATGCTATTACAAGGGATATGATACTCCTCGAGTTCAGTCTGCTTGTTTCTCCCTTCTCCGATTTCAGCGACTGTGTTTTGATTTCTAGCGGAATTCCTAGCGGGACTAGAACTACTTATAATTTCAGTTTACCTGAGTGAGTGGCAATCTGAGTGGCGGTACGTTTTATCCGCTTGTTCGCGGCTGATACCTTCATGCTTTGGAAATTTGTATTTTAATGCTATTGCTCTTAATCGACAGGTTAAATAAAGTCAGCTATTTACCTTCCATGCAAGCAAAAGAACATTCATAATTGCCAGCAACGGACACGGCCCGTTCTCGTTCTGGGTAATGATAGGCGTGTTTTCGTCCTTCCACTTGATCCACTTGATGTGGTACATAGACTGGCCAGCGCCCCGGTCCTTGGCACACGGGACTTTCGGACCGTCGGCCCCATAATCCTCGCTTTGAAGCGCTATCGCCAGAGCCCTGTCCTCTAGTCCTTCGCTATTGAGATCGGAACTGGGACAGGAGTTTAGATTGGAGAAGGAATCCAAAGAGTCAAAGCTTCGAGATTCACCGACTGAACTAGGGTCACTCCTACTCCGCGGACCCTCGGACGCGACACGGCAATTGGAGACCAACACCCCTGGTGTGACTTCGCTCAAACTTGTTTTGCTCGGACACAGATGTGTCGGGGGAGAAATTTTTGTCTGTTGCTGCGATGCACGGTTTAAACTCCCAATAGTAACATCAGTATCCAATGCTGTAGTTCCCTCAACAGCAGAAGTGAGACCACTGTCCATTTTGTTGTTTATGAACTTTGAGGTAGCACCATCATCGTTGGCTGGAGCCAGGGGCAGTGGGTGTCCCGTCCCGTTACTCAGCTGCTCTCCCGGTTCCAATGGTCCACCACTTGGCTGCGTTTCTGTGATTGCAGAGTCGTACATGTCCGATACAACTTCTGATGTTTTAATGCACGAACAGTCACTGGCAGTGGACGCTGATAGTGTAGCACAAGCGCTGCTGCTAAGCAAAGTAGTCAGCGTAGAAGGATCGCTATTCTTGCAGCGATCCGTAGCTCCTTTCACTAATTCTGCCGTTTGCATGTCTCCCATTTCTCTGGCTATTACGGAACACGGCGCGCCTCCGCCAACATCTCGATGCAGGTTTGCATTTTTCTCCATGCTAATTCCCACAGATGATTTCCACTATCTAGATTGCAGCTCCAGCTTCAGTTGCAAAGACGCCATGATATCTCTACTGAACTGACGTCACTGTGAGTGGGACGCCTCTTCTGCAGGTCGAGGAAGGCAGTATTAACTAATACGAGAGAATCTTGTTTACATTTCACTTTTGTTGGTGGGTGAAATAATTGTAATCATTTATGGAGAAAAATATCGGATATATTGGTTGATTATTTTATTTTTCATATTTTAACTGAGAAGGAATTTCCCTCTTTGATTATTGTGTCGCTTTATGAAGTTTTAGGAACAAAATATAGCCTATGTCAAGCAAGTTAGAGCTACGTGCAGTAAGCGTTAGGCTACGATTTCGTGTAAACCGCATGTGTTTTAGGGTTTGGTCAGCTGAAGCCCACGGTCAGTAACGAGGCTGCTTTAGTATTGGTGCTTGACTGAATATACAGCCCTCATAATGTGTTCACATTATTCAACAACACAATATGACGGTTAAAAAAAAAACAAAACAATGAACAGCCATAGTTTATCCATCGCCCAGCAGATCCCTCCAAATGACTACCGCGACGTAAAAAACGGTTGCCTCTCTGTTCTAATCATACTTTAGGCATGTGAAGATTGCAGGAATATTACATAGGCATTTGCCACGATTATCACAACTGCGCTTGTAGCTTATTTTTCTCAAAGCAAGGCAGACTTGTCGTGATGACATTACATAGTCCAGCATCACTAAAATAATAAAAACACCAACATCCTTTTTCAGATGTGTGATTTTGTGAAATAGATACGTAAAACAATAAATTATCACGCTTAGTAATGAGTAATGAAATCATATGCTTGTATTAATCACCATAAAATTGAAAACGAACAGGCATGGAACAGGCGCAACCAAAGAGGTGAATTTCAGTAGAACTAGTGAAATTAAAAACAATGACATAGTAGTATTATTTCCACCTTTAAGCAGATTGTATTATGTATTATCTCATATTATTACATTTTGTGTAAGTCTTTACTTGGGTTGTGGTATGGACCCACAGCAAACCAAATGAAAACGCAGCACGGTACCGTTTTTTGCCGCTGAGGGGCAGACACGGCACACTAAAGTGTCAATATTTCGCTGTAGAATATGGAAACACTGTAGTAGTTTGATTTTAATCAGCAGACTTTTCCGTTGATTTCTTTTGCCAACTGTCCATTCATATTTCGTATGGAATCTGCGGCCACCTAAGAGTACCGTTACAAATACAAATGCTTGTAGCGATTTTAGGCAGGAGAATACTCTTGTTATTATAGATGGGTCTATAGGCCTAATGTATGATATAATTCTTGTCGGATGCTTTACATAACATCTTTATTATCTATTAACAAATTGGGGTCTGTACTCAAGTAAAACCAAAACGAAGCCAATGCAAATACGCATATAGCTCCAATCTGTCAAATAACATCAACTGCATGCTGTACCGTAAATTGTTATTTTTACGTTTCTCTGTCATCTAACCCAGAGAAACATACACCATACACCAAGTTAGTATGAGTGAACGAACTGTGGGGTTCCTTATCTTCAAAATAACACCTCGGGAGCCTTTGAGTATCCTTTGTTACATTTTATCTGCATGACTTGTTAGGAGCAATGGGAGAGCAGTGGCCCCTCAAATTGATCCGCGCTCAGTTTTTGTCGGGTTTGTGGCGGTGGTTCTCGGCTTTAGCGGTGGGGGCGGGCGGAAGGGGGTGACCAATCGGTTCTGCCTGCGCCTGACGTCAGGCCGTTGGAGACAGGCAGCGGAGAGGCCGTGGAGTAGACAGAACCGGAGGACGCTGACTTGATCACAGCGCGTCTGCGCCTTTAAGAGGTGGAAAGCGAAACAATAAAAGAGCAGTGTGTCAATGTGCTAACAATGAATTTAATCGATATGATTTTGATAAAACTCTTGTTTCTATCTTACTACATACAACGCACCGGAGGTAAGCTGTATTATCTTGACTTATTTTTGCAAAAAAAGTGATTGATGACTAGTCAGCTAGCTAATCACAATAAAGAAGCCGGAGTGGATGGAGCGGGTTGACTGTATTCGGGCGAGAGAGCAAGTACAACAGCCCGCTAGCTAACGAGCTGCTCTGGGGTACCTGCTATTGGGAAGTAGCTTTAACAAGAACTGTGCCGGGACGTGTTTCTGTAGAGATAACTGGATGAAATCCTTCGCTTGGCTAAAATGCTGTGGGAGTTTGGCGTACGCTTTTAGCTTGTTGGTCAGGTACGCTTGCTAGCCAGGTGGCAAGCCAAGTTCAGCGCGCAGGACACAGCCAGCTAGCTAGTACCTGTGTTAGTTAAATATCTAGCTAACCATAGTATATTAATAAAGACGGAGGGGAAACACGTGCTTTCAGCTTCTGTAACAAGCTGTGATGGTATGTACGCTGTCAAGCGAGCTAGTAAATGTAAGGTATCGCAAGTGTTTTCATTGAGCGAAAGGAAAAGGTATTACGTTGCTTGTAGCAATCTTAGGTAACCTAGCTGATCTACTTAGCTGGCAATGCAAATCTGCCGTGGCGTCTGAAGTCATGCACTTGTTCTCTGAGAACAGGAACTAAGAACGCCTCGCCTGACTGTTTAGCGCAGAATACAACTGCAATGACATTTACGAGGGATGTGAAGTTAAGACACAACAGTAACACGCAGGGAGGCGAGTTCAGTATGTCACAGTTCGCTATCTCGGATAGTTTGTAGCAGTATGATGGGCTACGTCAGTTTTGGTAGCAATAAGCCAGTTCGCGTGCATTGAGCGAGGCATTGTGCAGCCTAGGTGTTATTCACTCAGTCTGCTTATCTGTTTAAAGCTAGTCGGTCGGGTGAAAAAGATCTTTAAGTGAACATCATGTACATGGCAGAACAATTGGCAACCTCCTGGTGAATTACGGTATGCCCCACAATCTTACAGACCAAGTGTGTCACAGACCTGAACTAAAGTGGAGATGCATTTCAGTATCTCCGCGATACGCCTTTTCCCTAACCCTGTCGATACATATCCCAGGGTTGTCACTTATTAAAACTGTTAGATGAAACTACAAATGACGCTTTCTGAACGCGAGAGCGAAAAATCACTTAAATGTCGGGCCTGCACTTGTGAGATAGAGTATAACTTCCTGGAAAAGGTAACGGTGGCGATATCCTGTTTTGGTTTGACAGTATTGGCATGGGAAGGGCATGTTTGAAACCGTGACAGCAGTAAATCCAAAGTTTATGCCCTCAGAAAGAACCAACTTTAGGAACCAGACACCTTACACAATTTTTATTATTAAAGTGAATGCAAGCATTAAAACAAAAATGGCACAATATTTCCTCAGGGTTTTCAGCTGTCTTGGCAGTTTACAATGTACAATATGAAAACATACAATACTTCAAATATAGACCAGCATATATTATGTGAAATGCAGAGTGCAATTACAAAATATACTACAGCCATTCAGGATAGTGGGGGGGGGGGGGGCTTTCTTTGCAGGCATTTTCAGCTGGTGTTTTAAAGTAATGGGATTATGCATCGTAAAACTGTAACACCTGAGATGGATAAGTCCGCTGCAAGCATTTCAGTTATGCACAGCAAATGAAGAATGGATTAATTACAGCGCTCATGCTGTCAGCCTGTAAATCAAAGCATTTCTGCTGCCAAGTGCGCTGTGGCTGCTAGCCTGCTCACCTCCGCTCCTTCACGTTTTTATACAGATCTGTAGGAGGCCTGTTGAATATGAGGAGGCCAAAGTGTGCGTTACATCACATAACAATGTTTTTGTCATTTAGCAGATCTCTTATCCAGACTTACGTAGGTTACAACTGTTACTTGTCACCCATTCATACAGCTGGATATTCACTGAGGCAGTTCTGAGTTAACTACCTTACTCAGTGGTACAGCAGCAGTACCTTAGCAGGGAATCGAACCAGCAACCTTTTGGTTACGAGCCCTGCTCCTTACCACAGTGCTACACTACTGCCGTACAGTGAAATAGTCCCTGTAGGCTTTACAAGCCTCATCTCAGCAATGTGTGAAAACCCCACCATATGCTGGCATCCACTGCAAAATCTCAGGTCTTTGCAGATGCACTCAGTTGTAAGTGTAGCATCCAAAGCAGGATGAGAGGAAAAAAAAAAAACCTATCGCTATTCTGGCAGTTGCAGGAAATGGTGGTTCAGAAGGTCTTTCTCCCCTGCACCTTTTCTGTTTAAAGGGCTGGAGGTGCTGAATCCAACTGAACTTTGCTTCCGAATTTGATGCCAGTCACAGCTGAGCAATGACGCCAGCGAGCTGAGTCTAAATACTGGAGGGAGGAAAAAGGTGAATGTAAAACCAAATTGAGGATGTCTTTTCTGAAAGAAAACTTTGGAAGTTTGCGTGTGTTTTGGCTAAATTGTTTGAACAAGGTGAATAGCTTTGTGTAGTGTGGAACCTTAAGGGGGGAAGGAGGGGTTGTTTCAGGAAATTCTGGCAGTCATTGTCAGCAGGGACATGACAGATGAGGCTTAGCAAACATACAGCTGGCAACTCCTTCTGTAGTGCTAAAATTGGATGGAGAAGGTAATTGCAAGTGCTGTTTTTAGACAACATCAGTAGATGGGAAGGATGTAGGCAGCCATAGTTTTGAGAGAAGGCAAATGGAAAGGCAGTCAAATACAAATTAACAGCAAACAGTTTTCACTGACGAAAGTGTTCAGTAGTGGGGGGGGGGGGGGGGGGGTGAATTTTAGGCTGTAGATAATCTGACTCAGCGTGTACTTTAGGAGCTGTCATAGGCATTCAATCTGTTGTCATTTCCTCCACTGTTCATTAAAAAAATCCAACTTACTAATGAAGGACAGCAGCTTTACTTTTCTGCCCTTAGAAGCTCAGTTAAAAATGGAAGGGATCTTCTTCAATATTTCATACGCTTTATAGAAATCACAGGAGTTGAGATGCTGGTATAAGCCATACCGCCCCCTCATAAATGAACAGCCTTGGACATGGCATAACATATATACACCTTGAGAAACCATGTTTTTGTAAGTTTGCCTTGGAAGCTGTCAAAGATTCACAAAGCCCTTGAACTTTCTTGCCTTTGGTATGAGTGGTAGAGTGGTGATATTGTAAGGTGTTTCAGTGTTACTGCCAGTGCCTGAAATGTTCTGGGCTGGAGAAATGGTGTTTTTGCTTTCAGAATCTGAAAATTCCATGGAGTGTGAAAACAGGTTCTTTCATTTTTGAGCGCAGGCAAACAACATGTTTTCATGTTATCCATGATAAAACAGCATCAGAAGCTGTGACCTAGGTGCAGTTAAACATGATGCGAAATGGTGTTGGATAACTTGCAGTAGTTTTCATATCATAACTTGTGCTGTCTGCATAAACTTGAGATTTTTTTATATGTTTTTCATAAATTTGGAGAGTTGTATTTTTCTTTAATTACTTTCATTGGGATTCACACAATGGGACTGACACAATGAAAATGTTCTTGGCAGCAGAAACAGAAAAACACAGTTAGCCTTTGTGTTGAAAAGATTATGGTGATAATCTGAATTGTACTCGACATTTATGAACCGAGAAAAATAACATGGTTGTCAGTGCTGAAATAATGTTGAATGAACTGCATGTTTCTCTTGTGATAGAAATAGGACCACAAAGCGATTTTCTGGAATTAATATTGTTTAAAGTGCGATATTCAAGGAGGACTGACTGATATTGTTGTTGTCATTTTACATGGCAAATAAATAGTTTTTGAAATTAATCTGTAGCATTTGCTTGTGAAAAATGCTATATTTGTAAATGAGCACAAAATAGTGTATTGGTAGTGATATTGCTATTGATTCTGATATCTGATGTTTGCCCAACCACATCTGCTTTTTTCAATTGTATTTCAGGAAATTAGTTTCCCAAGAAAGAATGGAGATAGTGCACATTTCCTTGAAGCCATTCCTCATGTTCTTCTTTTTAATACAGTTACCATTTTAGACTAGTAAACAAAATCAAAGCAAGAAAGATCTTATGGGGTATGAAATAAAATCTTATAATTAAGCCATAATTAAAACTAGGAATACTCTGCAGTTCTTGCTCCCTGGTTATTTCATAACCAATAAAATCTTCAATTTTAACTGGCATGGTATAAGCAAGCAGATTGACGTAGTCAAAATAACATGAATGACACTTAACAAATATAGCATTAAAAATGCGGGTGACCAAGTTAATGTATTACATATGAAGGGTCTGTATCACAGCAGCATATGTGTTGAGCTTAATTTTTCCTCATAAGTTCAGCATTTGAATGTGTTCATCAGTAGCCTGAAACATGACTGTACATTTGTAAAGCCGATTCCCACGTGGCCCTGTGTTGCACTGATGATAGTGCTTGGTGCCTGTGTCCCTGTGACTTCCCTCCGATTTGCTCTTGCATAGTTGAGCAAAATTATACATGATGGGCCTTTTGCATGCAGAGTAATGTATTGTTTCCACACCGGTGGCTGTAAACCCTTTAATCTTGTCTGTCAGACAGAAGTTAGAGGGTCATGAGAGTGAGGGTGTCTCTGCTGAATTTTTTGGTCATCTGATGAAGCTTCTGTTGTGAGAGTGACTGCAAAGGGAACCCCCCCCCCCCCCTCAAGCTGACACTGGCTGTGAGGGTGCCTTTGCTTAGCTCAGCAACTTGCTGCAGCCGCCATAACTTTACCGTAGATGTAGTGATGCTGTACACGCGCAAACATGCACGGTATGACACCACCAGTTCACTCTGTACCGACACAAACAATTTTTCAGTCCAGTGGAGGCAGATTAAAGCATAGCCAATTCAAGGCCAGTTTTACACATTAATCTGTTTGTTTCTCACCTTTGCGGTAGAAGGAATTCAAACCAAGGTGGTAATAAAAAAAAAAATGTGTTAATTGGAAAGTCTTTCATGGTTTTATGACCAGCTTGATGGTAATCAAAGTGTCTTATAAACCCAAGAATGCATTTTACATTTAGAGCAAGGCCAAGATGTTGGCAGAAAGGAGCAGCACTGTGCATTTCAGATGAAATCCCAAGTAATAACTCATAAAATACAAATGGACTGATTGGTGTGTAAGACAGCCACCTAAATGTGTTCTGAGGGCTTATATTGAGATGATAACAATCTTGACTTGTTACGGGGAGTCAGATCTTGAGTGTCCTTTCTCTTTTCACTTCCTGGAATGGGGAAATGCAGCATGCTGAGACTTCTCGAGAAAGATTGAGAAACCAGATGAAGAGTTTTCTGGTCCTGAGATAATTCACTGCACTGCATTTGTATGCCAGAAATGTAAGGAAAGGAACTGCATGAAAAATAGGTTTTGAGCTTTAGTGCCCTTGAAATCCATTCAAATACTGGATTGAAAAGAACTAAGGCTGTCTATTCTCCAAGTGGCTACTCCTGTTAGATTACTTTTCAGACAGGTATTGTGCTACGCAGAGGCCTCCAAACTGAGGTCTGACAAAGCACTCGTGATGTGTTGGCTTTGAATACCGTCAATAACCCTTGTCACAAGGTCATAATGTCATAATTCTCATAAACAAACATTACGAGAATTATGACATTATGAGTTTATAATAACTGAATGATGTGTGGAACTAGTGAAGTATCATGTCACACAACAGATACAATGCATAGAGGATACCATTGGTAGGCTATAGTATATATACAATGAATGACATTTAAGACCTGCTTTAAGTAAATATGTACCTGTGTTTCTAATTGGATAGGCACAGAGGATCGTGGCCATTTTTGGCCATATTTGTATTTGTGTCGTTGTGCTCATTGATTTGTTTTCACGGGTTACAAAAAGGTCTGAAAGAATCGGTGTGCATCCTGTTTGCCAGTAAAAAGGACCTGCGATGAAAACAGGCTATATTCTGCATCGGTAACACTAGGACATGTCTAGGGTTTGGAAATTAATTATTCATTCTGAAGGCAGAGGAGCTGGCTAATCTCTGCCTGCTGAGAGAGATGTTTTCAGATGGGCTGAAACCAAACGCTGTGAGTATTCTGTTTCTTTTTTTTCCTCTATGTGAAGGAGAAAAAGGAGAGGGAGAAAATGTGTGGTTCTTAAGCACCCTCATGCAGATCACTTTCACACCTGTAGAGATGAAACGCCCTAGTGCAGATCACGTTTGTGTCTGTAGAGATTAAATACCCTAGTGCAGATCACATTTGTGTCTGTACAGATTAAATACCCTAGTGCAGATCACATTTTTGTCTGTACAGATTAAATACCCTCGTGCAGATCACGTTTGTGTCTGTAGAGATTAAATACCCTAGTGCAGATCACGCTTGTGTCTGTAGAGATTAAATACCCTAGTGCAGATCACGTTTGTGTCTGTAGAGATTAAATACCCTAGGGCAGATCACGCTTGTGTCTGTAGAGCTTAAATACCCTAGGGCAGATCATATTCACATCTGTAGAGATTAAATACCATAGTGCAGATCACGTTTGTGTCTGTAGAGATTAAATACCCTAGTGCAGATCACGCTTGTGTCTGTAGAGTTTAAATACCCTAATGCAGATCATATTCACATCTGTAGAGATTAAATACCGTAGTGCAGATCATATTCACATCTGTAGAGATTAAATACCGTAGTGGAGATCATGTTTGTGCCTATAGAGATTAAATACCCTAGTGCAGATCACGCTTGTGTATTTAGAGATTAAATACCATAGTGCAGATCACGTTTGTACTTATAGAGATTTAACACTCTAGTGTATCTCACATTCACCTGTGACTCATGCAGTCCTTTTTCTCACTCTAGTGAAAACAGTGTACAGGGTCGTCTCTCTTTCCCTGCCACATATCACAGCTGCTGTCTTCACGTTGCATTAAAATTACATACGGTATAAATATTCTGCTGCACTTGGTCCTTTAATTTACTTTGTACTGTAAGATTAGAACATTGTTAAAAAGATGCAGAGGAGAACGTTGTGCCCAAAAGCACTGCTGCTTTGTTCAGAGTGAGCAGTGAGTGGCAAGTCTTTGATTTGGAGTATATTGCCGCAATTCCGCTCGGCGCTTACCAGCTTTATGAAAAGCTTTGCATTTCGGCATCGCTTGTCAGGAGGGCACAAAAAAATGTTCTGCTGTGTGGTTTGGAAAAGCAAACTGGGACAATGTGTCTCCCACCCCCACTGAGTTCCCCTTCATTAACTCCCCAAATAGTTGCATTAATGGAACAAATTATTCTTGTTTTTTCTGTTGTTCAGCTGATTTAAAATTCACCATTTATGACTAACCTCTTTTTATGACAAGCTTCCATGGATTAGACTAGGCCTTTAACCCTTTCGTGTGTACAGTCAAACTGGTGTGATTAGTACACTAGATTGGAAAAATTTTAGCTGACGTTAGCTTTGAGGAAACAGTGATTTAACCTTACAAAGTATAGCAAATGTGGCGGTGGAGACTATGAGAAGTTCAATAACATTAATGAAAACATAACAAACTATGTAACATAGCACATGCACTACATAGCATAAAATAAGTTATAATAAAATATTCTAATACGTGTCATCAGAAATGGAATGAACAGCCGTAATTCAGAAATATGGGCCTCTTTTGTTTGCTACGGTGAGCTGATGCTGCTGATACATGTCTGACCTTGGTGAACCCAGGGCTCTTGCTGTTCCTGTGCCCTACAGGGATGGAGTCCATTAAAACTGGGTTTACCTCTCACCATTGTGGGATCATCAGCTGTCCAGCTGTTGGGCTGAAGACTTGAATCCACCATCAGGGTTAAAAATACTGCAGGTGATGGAAGCTCTTGTGAATTTTGTGTTTTGTGTCCAATAAGTTAAACCTCTTGCAGATGAGCCGTGATTAACCTGCAACAGTGTTGCAGTCACCAGTATGACAGAGCTGGATCAGTGCAAGCGGCATTTGTAATGCATTTTTCTGCTTCATTTACACATTCATGGGGGGAGAGGAGGGGGGAGGCACGATACCAAAGTAATGAAGATTTTGCACCTTTGTCATGGATGGTCTTTACATTAATTGACATGGCTGTTTAAGCCATAACCCATTTTCTTGCGAGACGTTAAATGTTCAAGACAGCATAAGATTGTAAAAAGAGGTACAAAGAGATGGAGTACAGGGGACACAAAGCTCGTGGCACACGTATCACGAGTTAGAGAAGATGCAATGTTGAAATGAAATACCAGTGCTTCGGCCTTGTGAGAGGACTGCATCAGTCCTATACAATCCCACGTAACTGCTTCATAATTGGTTTCGGAGATGACTAAAGAGTGTACATTTACATGGCATATTTTTCAAATAAATCAAATGAAATTCAACTCAGGTTCATCAAAGTTTGGAAAAAGTAGCGGTAAGACAAGCAGAGTTCAGTAAGTTGCTATCAAGAATTCAGGGTTTGCTGGCCAACTTTATCAGTTCCTACACAGTCCACTTGGAGCTCTAAATTATTCAATATAGGAAAAACCCCTTGGTCCCTCATCAGCACATGAACTCAGTGATCACATGACTTCCTTGTGCACATTGCAACACATGCCCCGCCCACACCAGTCCCCCAGCCTTCACAGGGAGATGAGACTCGGCTGATAACAACCGCGGTGGGTAATCCTTATCAGCAAACAGGCTGAGGAGTAGTCTCTGTAGTGTAAAACATAATTAATAAGCGAGACACATCCAAACGCGGACGTTCACCTGGGGGAAATCTGATTTGGAGCGAAATGTTCTGATTTCTCTGAAGCGTTTTTTTTCCCTTGCCGTTTGCCACACTCTTTGGTGGTGGGGGTAGTCCACACTCGTTTGAGAACTGTGTGTGAACATGTTCACTGTTCAGCAGGGGATGTGGCCAACGGTCATCATGCTGTTTATCCTTGCACTGCCTTTGGAACGCAGCAATAGTGTTGTGATTTATTACTGTAAATATTACGCTTTGGTGAAAGGTCATCTCGCTGTGCAGGGGTCATCTGTAGGGGACCTCTGGGTGCACCCCCCCCCCCTCCCCCCCGTGGGTGTGTTTCTGCCTCAAACCTGGTGCCACCTTTGTACACAGTCTGGAGAGTTTGACAGAAATATCGATGCGTCTAGACACACAAAAAAAAACAGTAAGCGGTGCGATTTGTCCGAGTGTTTGGGGGCGGTCTCGGAGCACAGACACATCACGGCACATCACGGCACTGCGAGTGGCACCTGGACGTGCCACTGTGTCACAGAGTACTTCATGATGATTTTGAGATTCCCTCAAGGTCAGCTGGTAATCAAAGCTTCACTATATGGTGACAAACATTGAAAATTAGTCTACACTCTGGTTCTCCTTGTTGACATTTGTGCATTGTTCTTCCCACTTGTGAACTGTGTTGCACATAGGCGTTACTGATAAAAACAGCCATTTCCTCAATTTCACCACACTTAAGCTGAACTTTTGATTGTTTTTTTTTAAATGTTGTAATAAAAAATGCCATTTTCCTGATGTTGAAAGATGTGTGATGCTGTTGACAGCAGATAAAATGTCCTTGTGTTACACACAGCCTCCATAGTCGCACTTGTGTTTTTTGGCTACTTTCAGTTGCCTGACTGAGTTTCCTGGATGAAAAAGATAAAGTCTGATCCAATATGGCTCCATAATGAAGTTCCTAGAAGTAGGCCTACCATTAAATTATTTTCCAGGGCTAAACTAAATATTGGTTTGACTTTATTTTAAGCCCATAACAGCGAAGTGTTGGACACATGACTACAATTGTGTAGTAGACATTCTTATGCAGATTGATGTTTACTTGGATAAGGGCAATTATAAGCATATAAGTTATATATACATATATATATATAACATATATGTTATATATGTTGTTATAAGCAACTACAACAGCGTTTCTCGCAAAGGGGAATTGAATTGGGAGCCTTTGTGTTAGAAACCCTGCTCTTGTCCTGTTGGTACAGGTCTGTTTGTTTGACCTGGCTACTTCCTGCAGTTGTTGCGTAGCTTTGACTTTATTTTCTTTTCTAGCATTTGTTATGCAAAAAGAGAATCACAAGTACCAAAGGGATATGTGTGAATTTTGCCCCCTCTTTGTCTCTCTCTCTCTCTGTGGCATTGCTAACAGGTGTCAGAGAAATGTCCAACACATCACCTTTCCCAGTGCTGCAGCTTTAGCTCTGTGAATACAGTAAATTCAGACTCTAGCATGCTTACCTTTTTCCTTTATATCTCAAACCCCAAACCCCCCCTCCCCCAGTGGGCTGGGTGGAGCTCTCACAACCAGAACAATTGCCCTCTCAAAATTGCTCAGCTCCCAGATGGAACACAAAAGCCTGTTTGTTGCAAGCCAGTGGCTGTGCCCTGTCCGTTCACAAGCCTCTCAGCGGGCAAGGGCCGCTGTTTCCAGCTCCGCCTCTGTACCTTCCCTCAATCACTGTTATTTCTCCCGTCTTCGGCTGGCCATCATTAGTCAGCCTTCACGGGAGCTGGCGGCTTCGTCGACCCAGGTAGCGGCTCTCCCACGGCCCACCTGTTTGTTTGCAGAAGCGTCAGAAGTGCTGTGTCAGAGTGGAGGCATTGTTCCCCCCCCCCTCTGCCCGCTGCGCCGTCCAGCGCACCTCGTTAACCCTACCCCGTAGAGCACACAAACGATGATTCATAGCCTGTTACACTCCCACTTTCTCTGAGTGGACTTTGTCCACATTAGTTTTCCTCTCACAGCTTCACACTTCCGTATTTAATAAGAACCTCTTTTTTTCTTTTTTCTTTTTTTTTTTTGTTGTCTGTTGCCGTTCCAGGTGAAAGCATGTCTGAAATCTGGCAGGCAGTCGGATTGATGTGGGTGGTTGGTATACAGATATAAATCGTTTGTGTGCCGTCTTTGGCGACTGCAAACTGAGACGTTTATTGATCGTGGTAGATTTGCGGTGTAGCTACTGCAGTTGGGGGAGTTAAGTCCAAAGGGTCTGCAGTTTCACATTCAGGGACAGCCACTTGACCTGGGTGTCTCAGCATTGGAATCCCAGCTCTGCATAGTCACCTGCCAAAATCACAGTACATTACATCACATTATTTTCAATTAGCAGATGCTCTTATCCAGAGCAACTTACATAGGTTACAGTTTTTACATGTTACCTGTTCATACAGCTGCATATTTACCGAGGCAATTCCATGTTAAGTACCCTGCCCAAGGGTACAGCAGTAGTGCCCCAGCAGGGCATCGAACCAGCAACCTTTCAGTTTCGAGTCCTGCTCCTTAACACTGTGCTACATTGCCACCCACTAATCACCTGCAGCATCAGTTTGCCTACTTTGAAGCTTTCTTGTATTCACACATAAGTATTGCAAAATGGCAAAGCTGTTTCCTCACAGGAAGTAAGGGCAGGTTTCTACGCATGCGGGAAATTCCTCTGGTGAGCATCAGAAAGGTTAGGGCCGCTGGCGGTTGGCTCTCGGCCCGCCCTGGGGTTTAGCACCCTAGCACCACTTCTTCGTCGCCGCGCCATGTCATTGGCTCACGCCGACACCCCCCTGTTTTGCGGGCCTGCCGTGACCCTTCTCTGCAGCGATCCATTGGTCTCAGTGAGTAACACCAATGGGGTGGCTGTCAGCTCTGTGGTCCTGGTTATTTTGAGCTGTTTTCAGTCACACAAGTTCTGTCAGCCGGACCAATAACCCTCACAATGAGCAGGCGATTTGTGGAGAGTCTAATGTGAGGGCTGCAGCTGAATGGGGGAATTTCCTGGAGGGGGGGGGGGGGGGGTTATCATTGACAGGAGCAGCCTGACATTACATTACATTACATTTGTTGCTTAGCAGATGCTCTTACCCAGAGCGACTCACATAGGTTACAGGGTGATTGGCGGCAGGGGTCTAAGGGAGGCTGTAGATTGTAGATTATTGTGCTAATAAAGAGAACGGGGCACAGGTCTTGGTGTGTGGTAATTTATGGACTCTAAATGAACTGTTTTTTCCCCTTCAGTTCAAATTTTGAATAGATTATTGCGGTGATAATTTAGTGCTTTCATCTAAGCATTACTCTCCTCTCTTTTCGGTTTAGCATGAGAGTTCAGGGCAGGAGGACATGAACTGGCAGGATTATTTGGGAGTGGGGTGGTCCTTTGGAGGGAGGTTGAGGTGGGCACATTAGTTGGTGAGGATGACGGTGGTAACGAGGATGATGAAGGTGACTAAGGAGGTCCAGGTAAATTGCACTACATCAGAGTTTGGTCCCAGGTAGACAGTTTATTATGCAAAAGCAAATTGTATTGTGCTCTTTCTAAGACATTGTGCACCTCTTGTACTCCAGATTCAGTACTGAAGCAGACCGGTAGGAATGGGTCACTGAGCTTTGGGAAGGCCGAACAAGGTGGTTTATTGCCTAAACTTGGAGGAGACAGATGATGATATACAAGAGGCGTGTGAGAAAAGCACATGTTCAAGGGCGGAGCAGTATTTTCCTTGGAGTGAATAGGGCATCGCTGTGCTCACCGGACCATGGTATTGCAAAGAAGCTGTGGGTGGCCTCGTAAACAGCAGCTAAATGAAAGATGGCTCTTGCATTTAGCGAAATGATGAGGAATCTCTTTTTAAGCTTGCTTGAGGATCAGCGTCTTGTCTCATCAGAGGTCAAGCGGCTGAGCATTACGTTCCAAACAACAAACATTACCCCGCCACCCCCCGCTGCGCAGCCTGCCACCCGATGCCTTGTGCTGTAATTCTGCCCAGAAAGCCCAGACGCGCTTAAACAACATCATGGTTGCATAACCCACGCAATTTTGTTTTTAATATGTTAAAGCTACTCCGTTATTTGGTTCACTGATGTCCCAAGCTAATATTGTCTGGGGCAGGCTACCCTCAGAAGAATGGTGTGCCCTGTGGGAACGGGAATGAAAACAAAATGAGCGTATGTGTGTGTGTGTGCGCGTGTGTGTGCGCGTGTGTGTGCGCGTGTGTGTGTGTGTGTGTGTGTGTGTGTGCGTGTTTGTAATATGCAACGACAGGAGAGCAGACCTGCCAGTGTTTCCTGCTAGACTTAACTCTGTTTGTCCTCTCAGATGAGAAGCCCGTCCCATGGGTGCAGTGTTTGGGACATCAGTGTGGTTTCTTTGTCAGGGGAAACAGGATGAAAATGGGGCTTGGCGTGTGTTGCACTGTGTGTAAACCGAGACAAGACAGCAGTGTGGCACAGGGGGGGTAAGGAGGAGGGCTGGTTGGCCCAAGGTCACAGGTTTGATTCCGGGGGGGGTAGTAAGTGAATGCAGCTGTAAATGTAGTAATTGAATGCAGCTGAATGCATATGTGTGATAAGTGGCTCTGAATGATCGTGTGTTGTCACGGCTGTTTTCGTCAATGCAACCTCATGTTGTGTCAGCAGTGCTCCATGCAAACAGGCCGTTCGTTTTTTTTTTTTTTTTTTTTTTGGGAGGGGGTGTCATGTGACCCTAGCCTTCCATGCTCCCTCTGTGTGATTTGGGCTTATAACTGTGCAGAGCCAGGATGGGTTCCTGACCACAGCCTGGCCGTCCAGAATGGAAGTGTTAAAGTAAGGAGGTGGGCTGGGTTGTTTTCCTGTGAAAAGCGATGTTTCCTCCCCTAACAGGTAACTCTTTAGGCTGTGATGTTGCGTGGCTTGTCTCCCCGACATGTGCAATGAAGCGTCTCTTCCTGATGGCGTGTTTATTCTTTTAATGGGTTCATTTTCCACGGTGTCTTGTTGGCCACAAATCGCTGGCTGTGAACATCAGCTTTATGGAGAGATACAGAGGCCAATATCACTTTGGACCATTAAATGACCCCCCCCCCATCCCCCACACCCTCACTATATAAGGGAAAAGTAACAGCCTACAGTGCAAACAGTTATTGCCCCTGGAAACTGTAAAGTTTATATATTCTCTGTTGATTTGTTGTAAAAGTCTTTGAGGTCCATAATCTCTGCACCATGATTGATTTATTTTATTACGTTTCCACATATCACTGAAAGGAGAGATTCTTTTTTTTCAGACATCTCATTCACAGCTTCTCTGTCTGTGTGGATTGTGAGATAAATGTAACCTCATTAACAGTTTTCAGAAGCACTACAAAAATCAAGAGAAAACAGTCACAGGAGAAATCTAGCTTAATGTAACAACTATTAATACTTCAGAATAGCTTTTTAACAATGTTAGTAGTAGGAAAGGTTTTTCATGACATTATCAGACCTCAGAATGAGCTGGTGTATGAATTGGAGGAAGCTGTAATAAGTTGTCAACAGTAAAGTTGCTCTCCCCTGAAGAATCTGAAACACCCTCTCTCCAGTGTCAACCTTAGCACTCACCCTAAAGCCTAGAACGCATTCTTCGATTTTTTGAAAGTGTACTGTGAGTAAACCTGTCACGCTGTACGAGCTGGTTACCAGGGACCGGCTGGAATCAGGGCTGACATGTAACTTGAGTTTTGAAACCCGGGACTCACCATACAGCATGTGTCTCCAAATCAGGATACCGCTGTGATTATTTCTGCAGGTAATACCAAGCTTGCTGCTGCCTGGCTCTCTAGGGTTTTTAGTACTCATTACAGCTGCCATACATACAGGATTGCCTATGCTACCATTTCCTTCCAGCTTTTTGTCAGTACTTAGCATGATTGCCTATTCTGCAAGGCTTCCTGGCTATTTCTTACTACATTATATTTCAGTTGATTGCAGTGGTAAGGCTTGTGCTGTCATCTCGGCTCAATAGGCTTGTGTTCACCATGTTCCGTTGCCGTAGTACCCGCCTCTTATCGCCACGGTGTCTTTCTTTATCCACAGCTGTCTCCCTGCTTCTCGTTCTGGTTCTGCCGGAATCGGCTTGCAGGAAACATTCTATTACAGTGCTGAATGGTCATTTTTCATTGGCTGTTTTGCGGCCCCTCCCATAAACTTGGCCCGTGAAACCCGACACCAAACACCATTCTGCCAAAGATGTTTCCACCTTGCCATAAATTGAATCACAGCTCTTTGGCGCTGGCAGGAGCAATTAATTAATTACCGCAGTACTTAAGCCGACTGATGCACTACAAGATCTCTCTGTGGCTTAGAAAAGTATTCAGACCCCTTGCATACTGAGCTTGAGAGGATCTCCCAGGAAGAAAGGGATCCAGGGGTGCAAAGCTTGTAGAGACTTACCCAGGAAGGTTCGTAGCCATGATTGCTGCCAAATTGCATCTACGAACTACTGAATAAAGGGTCTGAGTACTTATGTAAATGGGATATTTCAGTTTTTGATTTTAAATAAATTTGCAAAAAAATTGTGCGAAAAGGGAAGATGTCTGAATACTATCTGAAGCAATTGTATCTGTGGCATTTAGTATAAGGTGGAGCAGACCAATGATTCAGGTTCGAGTTAATTGGGGGCTACTTCAGAGTGGCAGCATTTCGGGGACGCTGCCTCAAAGTAGGGTCACTGCCAGGTGGTGACGTCTGCTCTGTCCCTTCTTCCCTGAATTGTGTTGAGTCTAGCAGGGCGGCGGTATCGAGCGTATTCAGAGTTCCTCAGGTGTCACTTGCTGTCTAACGGAATCGATGGCCCGTCTCTAAATCTTAGCTTATCTGTGTGGGATGGAGAGAGGTGCCTCTTCCAGCGCTCTGACTCTGCACTCTTCCTCATGCATCACAAATGAGATGGGGAGGGGGGGGGAGGGGGGGTGTTTCATCAACAGATGAGGGTGCTGGCAAACAGCTGATTCTGTAAGCCTGGAAATCCAGGAAATGGGAGCTGTTGTATCTTCCCATGCCCTCCAAACACACACATCTGTGTGTGTACACATCAACACGTCAATGCACCAACACAGACAGAGCACACAGACACACAAATACACATATATGCACACTTAATAGCTCAATAGATGCCTTTATATATCTAGAAAGAACTGCAGCTAGCTTTGTAGCTTCTGTTTTTTTTTTCTGCCAGTTTTAGACAGCTTTGTTTCTCGTTTATTTTAAGAAAAAAAAACACATAAAAAGATTTTGTTTTCAAACAGAACGGTCTTTGCCGAGCTGTCCCCTTTGCCTGAGCGCTGGTAACTCATTTACTGCAATGTTCTGCTGCTCTTATCGCCATCATTTTTTTTCTCTTTCAAAACCAACAGACGCATAATTTGCTGTAATGGATTCAGAAATATCTTTTATTTCTGTGCGCTGGTCTGGGTCTGGTCTGTTTTTTTTTTTCTTTATCCACTCTTAAAAGGGTTTGGCGTCCATCATGGATTTTTTTTTTCCTCATTTCAAAGGAGATGAGTGATTAACACTGCATTTAAAGCCCACTGTGTCTGCTTGCCTGCTGTAATGATATATTTCCCATATGCTATTCTCTCATCTTATGCCCCTTTTCTGAAGTTTTTGAAACTTGTTTACCACTCACAAAGCTTGCAAAAGCAAGCACTTCGTCTTGGCTGCTTCTTTTTCCCGTTGTGTATGCACAGAATGTGTGTCAGAGTTTATTTGCAACACGAGGGTTCACCAGAGTTCATCCTCACTGATCTAACCAGTGCGTTATTGCCTGGAGCACAGCTGTTCCGCATGCTCACAGAGGAAGCCGATGCCTCCTCCTCTGGGAGTGCTGAAACAAACCAAAAACAGCTGTGCGGTGAGATACCTCCTGCAAGGTGCGAATTCTGCTCTGCAGGAGACAGAGTAAAAAAAAAAAAGACGAAATCCACCTCCTCTGCAGGAGCCCCAGAGGCCAATGTTCGCTGGGCCAAAAAGGAAGAGGTTGCATTTCCTGCTTTCTGCGTTTCTGTTGCTATGTGACTTTCTCCCTTGTGTGTGATTGGCTGGCGTGGTTCCGTATCCGCAAGGGATTGAAATCCACACGTATTCACCCCAACTTCCTGGGCCCTGCCCAGAAATTGCTTGCATCCCGCGATTCCGGTGTGAGGTCACCGTGTGTATAATCACGGCTGACTCGAGGTGATGTTGCAAGTAAGGGCTGGTCTGGCAGCCTCTGGGTGCCCGGATGCTTCCTGATGACTCGTTGACAGGAAGTAAAAAACGGGCATCTCTCATGAGGCTGTCGACTGTGCTGCGTGGCAGAAGCGTTCAGACGTCGGGGTGATGTGCTCATTCCTCAGGGCTGCCTGGGGAGGGTCTGTTAGCTTACGTCAGGCCAATTGGGCCACAGTCCCCCACGCCCCTGCTTATCTACCACCTGGTGCCACTGGGAAAAGGATCACCTCAAACTCCCCCCGCTGGCCCGAGTCATTCAACACTGGGGTGCTGTCCTGAAATTCCCCACTGGGGGACTTCCGTTGTACCCTTGAGCAAGGCACTTACCCCACAATTGCCCCAGTAAATATCCAGCTGTATAAATGGATAAAACTGTACCCTGTGTAAGTGGTTCTGGATAACAGCATCTGCTAAATGACAGTAGTGTAGTGTGTAATGCAATGTGTCGCCCACGTGCTGGTCTTGTGAGTGCTGCGTCTCCCTGAGTGTGAATGCTGTGACGGTCCGGTGTGCCCTGTCTCGCTGAGCTGCTATGCCGCGGCTGCCTTTTTACAGCCTCACGGCCTGTTTTGACGTCCACGTGCTCCCCGGTGGTACCGTGAGTAACGCGGTGCTTTGCGACTCATTAGCCCGCAGAGCGAACCGCGCGCGCACACACAGCTCCGCTGCTTTTTGGAGGCGTGGGAGGAAACAAGAATCATAGGCATTTACATTTCGAAATGTTGAGTTTCAGGGTGGGGTCCTCGGCGGGTTTACGGTGTATTGGAGTCCAATTCATTCCGTAGGTTGTACGGGGGGTGGGGGGGGGTTGGGGGGGGGCAGGGGGGGGGGGGGAGAGAGAGATGCTTGAGGACAGAAATTGTGGGCAGGGTATTTTGTGACACAACATACCCATAGTGGACGAAGAAGAATGAGACGGGGGGGGGGAGGGGTGGAGGTTAGGGGGTGGTGCTCAGGGTGCTGCTTTGATTCCTGCAGGTTTATACCTAAGAGGGGATTTTCTGGTATTTCCGAACAGTTGAACATGGAAATTAGTGCCTTTATGGAGCTGCGGCCCCCTGGGCAGGTTTCTGCCGCAGAGGCCTCTGGGTAAAAAAGGGCGCGTGAGGTCTGTGCTGCTGGGTGGCGCTGCGATCAGTGGGTGGGGGGGAAGGGGGAAGGGGGAAGGGGGGGGGGGGTTTCTGTGATCTCTCCCTTTGAAGTTAGAGCACGAGATTACAAGCGGTTGTAGTTGTGTATGGGGGCATGATTTCCACCCCTGGAATACAGAGCCCTGTTTTGTCAGCTTCTGCTCAGGCACCTCATTAGGGATTTCGAGTAGGGAATTTTTTTCCCCCACAACTGAAAAGCTCTGACAAACAGAAATCACTTATTGTAGAGTCCATGTTTAGAAAAAAACCCATAGAAGACTGTTAGTACTCGCCTTGTCCTGGTGCGTCTGCCGCAGTGGATTTTCGAAACTGTTTATGCTCGGGAACGCAGATATGAAACATTTCACTTTTCTCACATCACTGGGCTTGGAGCTCGGTAGGAGAAACACCCCCTTGACCCCCTCTATAGTGGCATGCAAATTCTGCTTAGAACCGTTTTTATTCACGAGGAGGCACACTTTCAAGAAAGCTGGCATTTTTTCAGACCGAACAGCTGTTCATTTAATGGCTTAATTACCGGAGGAAGTAGAGGTGGTTTTTACAGCATCGCAACCACCAAGTTCATGACTGACACAGTGTCCTACAAGGGAAAAGATTTGACATCATTAAAGTATAGAAGCTTGATCCCTTTAGCATTTAGCCAGTCACCCATACATAAATGATGTTTACTGATAATGACCGTGCCTGTCTGTTTCATGCATGTGGTATTATTTTGGGGTTAACTTCCTGGAAGAAAAGAGTTTCTATTCTGGGCCCTAAAACCAGGGGTTGACAGGAAGTAACTTTCTGAATACAAGGAAGGATGGGAAACTGTAAACCAGACACACGTACACGCTCTTCCACGTCTCTGTTTTTACGTTACTCTTTTTGTAAACAGAAAATTCAGGCTGAGATTTACTATTGGAATGAAGTGTTAAGAACGTGGTTTGATGTACTGAAGTGTGAAAGGAATGATTCCATCTGTACTGAATGTCTTTGAATGTGATCAGCGCACTGAGTCAGAGAAACGGGATCTGTTGTAGAACTGTGTCATATGTCATAGTTTCCCATTTGACTCGCCTGGGTCTGTTACGATGGGTCGCACCAGCATGCTGCAGTAGGATTGCAGAAGAGGTTTGACTGTTGCTAACCCTTGCACTGTAGAGTTAACCTGCAGTCATCTGTGAATTTCAGAGAAAGGCATACTCCGCTGCAGTGTGGTGTAGTGGTAATAAGTTGGGCTTGAACCCGAAAGGTTGCAGGTTCAAATCCATACTGCGGCACTGCTGCTGTAGCCTTGGGCAAAGTACATAACTCAAAATTGCTTCAGTAAATATCTAGCTGTATAAATGGATAACGTAAAAAATTGTAACCTATTGCTCTTGGAAAATGACTGTAATGTAATATAAACACTCAGCTCCTCTCCCTTCTCTCTGCAGGTCTGTATGGAAACCCTCTGAGCAAGTACGTCCGGCACTATGAGGGCCTGTCCTACGACACGGAGGCCCTGCACAGCAAGCACCAGCGGGCCAAACGAGCCCTCTCCCACCACGATAAGTTCCTCCATCTCGACTTCCACGCACACGGAAGGTCAGTGCGCTCCGCAGCGACGCAACTCTCTCCCACTTTCTGTATCTTTCAGAATCTGCTGTGACAGGCAGTACCAGCAGTCATAAGACAAACAGCTGTGAACGCGATGGCTTCCGCTGTCGTTGGTGGAGAATGCAAGATGATGTCACTGTTAGAACAGGTGCATTATTGGCAGCAAGAAGTGCAGGCATTAAATTCCACAGTCCACTTCAGCGTCCCTTAACACTTACGGGCCATTTGCAACCTTAGACAGATTCAGATTTTACACTGGAGTGTCAGTAACCATTTTGAAAGAATTTTGACAGCCGATTTGCCTTTCACTCGCATTGTGGAACTTGATGTTTGCACCCACAGTCCATTGTGGTGCGAGTAGTCAGGGAAAAAAAGGGAAAGATTACTGTCTAGTAACCGTCTGTGGTCGTAGTGTGGTAATGTTTATTCCATGCTTTTTGTGAAGCAAATGCACAGCTGCTTCATGGTGGCTTGCAAAGTGACTGTAGTCCTCGTCTCAGTCCAGGTGACTTTCTCAGTGTGTGGCAGACAGTAGCTCCCGTTCTGAGGTGAAACTGTACCAGCTCAGGTGTGTGAGACAGTCCCAGCTCTAGCTCTGACCGGGGAGGTGTTTGGGAATGAGGAAGGCGCTGCTCTGTGTGTCCCCCGGCGCACGGGCTTGTCGAGAGACAGGTGAGGAGCCTGTCGTGCTCCAACCTGTTCCTGCTTTGCACGGTCGCACTTGAGTGGCGCACGCTGGAGTTCCGGAACCCGCTGCATCTGCCTGCGGAGGCGATCAGCTGGCGTTAACGCACAGTGCACTCCGCCTGAGCCGCTTCCACGGTCAGCTGCTTGGCTCCTTCTCTCGACATTTTTAAGAGATTTGGCCTGAGTCGAGCAGCAGGAAAGTTTCAAGAATGTGCACGCAGAGCCCGGCTTAAATAAAGGGAGTTCATCTGTGCAAGATTAGGAACGGCCTTAGGCTCTGATATCCCCCTGCCTGCGCGTCTCCCGCTGTGGCGGAATGTGAAAGCACAGTATCAGAGTGTTTTTACGAAAGGCTGCCCTTTGAATACGGGAACGTGGAAAGAAACTATTTTGTTTTTCGGCTGGTTTCGTAATGCCAATATGGCCATCTTACACTGGCCCGTGTGTCGGATCAACACGACTGACGCACCTCTGTGGCTTTGCCTAAACCACCTGGAATTCCAGATATTGAGGGGAGGCCCAGGGGCTTAAAGCACACACATTGTGCGATTAACAGGACCTTCCGTTTAGGTGTGTAGGTTCCATTCCACTGCTGATAACAACGTCAGTCCATCCTCTAAATGGGACTGCGAAGTCAGCAGCCTTTCGCAAACCTGGGTAAGCCAACGTGAGCTTGTGGCAAACAGTGGGACTGTGGAATGGGGGGACGGGGGGGACGGGGGGGGGGGGCAAACTGAGTGTATGTGTGTGTAGCTGCAGAATTCTTGCTGCTAATCTGTGTGGGAAATCTGTCCAGCATCCCTCAGGGAAATGAGCTGCGTTCAAAGGCCTGACTAATTTAAAAGCATTAAGAAAGACAGAAGCTTAGGGATTTCTAAAGATATAGTGCTAATAGCAGGCAGGAGTTTTATTTGGTTGGTCTGCATTCGCCGTTGCTCCAACGCACCGATAATGTGTTTGTGATAAGTCACCCTGGTGGTTTGTGAAAGGAAGGAACAGGTGATGATTCAGCATTCCAAACGAGGGAATGAACCGATGCCATCAAATAGAACAGAAAGATAAGCATCGGCCTGAAATGATATGCATGACAGGTATGTTCCATAGCAATTTGAGTTAAATTGGTATTTGAAAGCACATACCAGGCACACTCCATGTTAATTGGCCCTACATGGTTAAATTAGAAATGTTGTGATTCTTATATAACCCATTCCTATTTAATGCTTTATAAAGTGGATGGCAGCAAAACCAAAACGCATTGAATAAAGAAGTGAATTGCAGAAGTTAACATTTCTTATAACAGTTGGCAGAAAAAAATGTAAGCCCACTGAAACAGGGCCTTGAGTGTAGTGATGGTCACAGTTCACTCACTGGAAGAAGCTTCCTCAACTGAAAAAAGAAGGTGGGAAGGGATTCAAAGTGAGCTGCTACACGCAATCGCAGGGTAGCTTTATCCGCTCTGTTTTGCCGTGGGGCTGGAGCGCGCCAGTGCCCAGTTCAGCCAAGATGGGGCTGCCTCAGCCACCAAGTAATCCTCAGTTCCCACTTTCACACGGTATGCCTGGCGGTCGAGCTCCCCTCTCTAAGCCAGTGATGGAGCCACTGCATTCTTAGAGTCTTTACCCGTGGAACACAGCAGAGCTGCCTTTGATGTCCCAGCGTTCTAGAACGCTTCACGTGGGATTCCATCAGCGTGATTCCGCTGCACCTCCCTCACGCTGCTGTTCCGCTGTTACTGATTGGTGCAGTGAGGTTGTGCACACCTGTCCTTGAGGTACAGGTTTCAGTCATTTTCGGGAGGATATCGTTGCTTACATAACCGGATCCAGCACTGACTGCAGGGCTGAATCTTTCTGGGAGCCGTGCGATGGGGTGTCAAGGAGGGGCCGTTGAATGGGAGGAGACAATTGCTGGTGTAAGGTGTCCTTTAATGGCTATGCTTGCTGTACTGCTTCAGGCCACGTTCATGAGCTCCAGGTATATTAGTGTCCAATGAAGGAAGAGGACAATAGCTGAACAGCGATCATTCTGACACGTGCATCTGTCCAAGCCTGCGGAACAGCACAGAAAAGGGATGAACGGAGGTGTGCTGTGTTACACTGAGGGAGAGCGAGAGAGAAAGCGAGAGACAGAGAGCTCCTTTTAGCGCTCATTCATTGCGCCTGGAGGGAAGTCCTTGTCTCTTCTGACCTTCTGCAGTGCTGGCAGGCTCTTAAAGAATGTGGTGCCTCGAAAAAAATGCAAGATATTTAATCTCTGCGGTGCCACATTCTTTCACATACAGTACCCACACTGGTGCATTTGATACGGCATCAGCAGGGTTTAATTACTTGAGGTCTCTTATCACAGACTCAATTAAATCAACTTCTTACATTGGCAACATTTACTGTTTTCAGATACTCCACATAACATCAAACCGGTTTACAGAGCCCCATTCTCAGGCCTTGTACCACTGCTTTTCACTGCTGCTGTCCCCTGTTATGGTAATAATAAAGCCATCCATACAAACACCTCTGTGTAAACAGCTGAAGCAGATGTTTGCTAAACAACCTTAAAGTGTTGTTATCAATATTTACGCCGCAGAGCTGTTTCACCCTCCGCTGACCAGATAAAAAGTTCCGAGAACACTTCGCTGTCCAGCGGGGGTTGCGCGTCTCCTAAACTTTCTGGCCTTTCGGTCTGTGCTCTCTGTGATGACCTCCGTTTCCCTGCGTACAGCGTGCATTCCTTCCCTCTCCGCACCATCACTCCAGATCGGAAGCAACAGAACACGTGTTTATCATCTTCCCTCCTTCAAGGGGACGGGAGATCTAAATCTGAAGTTGCGCTGACCCAGAAAAAGGGCAATTTTCACTCTTTTTTTTTTTTCTGCCCCCCCCGAAGTGTGTTTTGCCCGTTGGTACCTCTCAGGGCGTTTTCCCACTTGTGATCTCCTCTTACGTGAGCAGGCGCAGACGGCCCACGAGGCACACTCGTGCCGTTCTCTGGCGCTGTGAATAATTTTGCACGCTCTCGTCAGTGAAGTGTGTCTGAGTGTACTGCCGGCGAGGCTGTCGTGCTGTAGATGTACTTCCTGCTTCACCTGCAGGCTCTGTTTTCTCTCTCCCCAGCTCCCTCTCCAATTCTCCATCTGAGTGGGTCTGAGTCTGCCGCCATCGCCGGGGCTTTTTCGCCTCTTCTCTCTCTCCTTCCCATCTCTCTTTCCTCCTTTATCCCCACGCTGCCTTTTATTAGTGCTGGACTTAGCAGGAACAGCGGGAATTCGAATCCACTCCGCTTGGCCTCCAGCCCCACGTCTCCGGCGAGGAGATGACTACTGTAGGGTGCGCGCAAACGCGTGTGGGAGTTTGTGTGGTTGCCGTTGTAACACGAGCATCGCCACACCAACGGCTTATCTGGAATGTTTGTAAATGACGCGGCGCGCTTGACAGGCTGCCTCCTGCTCTAGGCCGGTATTAGCCACACATTCCCAGCTGAGTTTGGAGTGCGGTCGCTTTGCTCTGGCATGTTGCTGGAAGTGACTGGTGAAAGAGGGTTTTGTGGGGTAGGTTAGAAAGGAAGGCCTTCAGGGAGGGAGCTTCCTGTCAGCACCGACGCTGCTCTCAGCAGCAGCGGCGGCGTACAGTAAAGTCATCCAGGGTCACAGGCCGTCAGGTGCCTAGGTATTCCCTGTTAAACTTGTAACACACTTCCAGCAGCATCTTTTTTTTTCCTGTTTCGTTTGTCCAGAGATTACAGGTGAATGCAGAGCCCTCGATGCTATGCGAAGCAATTGAACTGGTTTTGTTTACAGGTGGTCTGGGAGTTAAACAGCGCCAGTTCAGTGACCTTTCGCACTGGTGACACTGTGAAAACAGTGTGCTTTGTTTTGTGCGGGTTTGCTGCTAACATTAAACAGCAGGTCTTTGACTTTAGTACACTATAGACTGACTTCAGCTGCTCTGTCTTTAGTTGGACCAAATGGCGCGTATTAAGATGTAGCTATGGGCACGCTCTTTCTCATCTCCAGGATATACTTGAAGATAGACAGATGGACATAAGTCAAAATGCAATGACCTTGGGACGAGGCTTGTTAAAAACATGAAGAATGTGTTGACATATATGGCCAATATGATTGACACTGCCCGTGTTATTGTAACAATAAAGTATTGCTGGAGTATAGCAGTTTTGGAAGCATTTAAATAGTTATCACAGTTTCAGTGCTTTCAGGTAACATTGAGATATGATTGGGTGAGAAGTTCAGAGAGACCTTGTCTTTGGTCTACATTGAGATGGAGATTGTACGTTAAGGCGAGTCGGCGGTGGTAATCTGTGTGGTGTCATCAGACGTTACACTCTAGTTCAGCGCAGATAAGGCGCGGAAAGCCGTCATGTATTCTAAACAAGTGCAGATACGTGCGAGACAGGCTGAGTAATGAATCTGGTAAGTGCCGTTTTTACTCACGGTCTCACTCATTTTCTCACACTGCACACCTCCCACTGCAGGGTGGGGATGGTCGACTGCTTCCATTGACTGTTTCAACATCCTGTGTAATGCGCTGAATGACTTGCAGTAAATTGAGTTCACAATATTTTGCGATATGAGCGCAACATTTGTTCACAAATAAAACAGCTGACTGGTGGCTTGAGTCTGTGGGCGAAAACCTTTACATTTTAACTTTTAGGCCTGAAAAAGTGTGTGTGTGTGTGTGTGTGTGTGTCTGTGTGTATCTGTGTGTCTGTGTGTATGTCTGTGTGTATCTGTGTGTGTGTTTGTGTGTATCTCAGTACATTGGAGTGGCAGTCAGTAAGTTGTCATCTCAGTACATTGGAGTGACCCACATACACAGTTGTATCAGAAGGGCTGTGTCATGTTTTTAAAATGGAAATGAACATGCAGTGAGGTTGAAAACAGGTTCTTCAAAGTAGATTTAATCTCAGCAGGGTGTCCACAGCATGAGGGTTCACACGATTCACCCTTTGGGAGAGCGTTTGGGTCTTTGTGTGTTTGTGCCTTACCTGACTGGAATTAGCACGGTAAGACTCAGTGGAGCCAGCCGGTGGAGATGAGCGCAGCAGATAGTCTGTGAGAGGGCAGGGGAGCCGCTGTGAAGGGCTCTGATTGGGAGGATGAGGAGGGCTGGGAACAACTGCAGTCTGGGCGCATGGGTGCTTTCCTGTATGGCTGGGAGGCCAGAGCACCTGTCCCTGCCGCTTACGAGGACCCTGCGGTATTGATCACTCTTCCTGTCCCTCCTTACCTATAGGCATGTGTGTGTGTGTGTATGTGCGTGTGTGCATGACTGCAAACGGCTGTGTGTGTGTGTGTGTGTGTGTGTGTGTGTGTGTGTGTGTGTGTGTGTGTGTGTACTTGACTGCAAACGGCTGTGTGTGTGTGTATGTGCGTGTATGTGTGTGTGTGCGTGCGTGCGTGTGTGTGTGTGTGTGTGGCCAAGCACCTTCCCAGCTTTGGCTTAGGTGATGGTTCTGTCTCTTCTCACTTTAAGACGAACCTTTCAGCTTTGCCAGGAACCCCCAGAAGGGGTACAGGAGAAACGGGTCTCACAGCTCTCTCCCATATGCGCTCTCGTGCTTAGCCTAAGGTCACCCTACTTTCTGTGTGAGGCGCATGACTGTCATACGCTTGGACAGCGATGGGAGAGCCCTGAATTATACATGGATCAGCTGCTCTTTCTCACCCTCTCTGAACCTGATCACTGTCAGACGCACTTGTGTATGAATGTTCTTCGGTTTGTTGGTTAACTCATGTCTGGCCCGAAGCTTTACAGGGGGTTGCAGTGAAGTGTCAAGAACTGAGCCCCCAGAAATGGCCTTGACCACAGTGTGCTGCAGCTGTTTGGGGAAATGCCTTTGCTGATGTCAAGTGCAGCTCTGTGGGGGTGAGGTTCAAATTTCAGTGGGAGATCACCTTTACCCCACTCAAGGGTCAGAGGTCAGGGGACAGAGGTCACAGTATCTCTGGACTCATCTCTTCCTTGGACTGTCTCTTTAAACCTTTAGTTCTCTCTAGTTTAAAGGTGCTTCGTAGGCATGAAATACAACAGTACATATTTACATTTACACATATATTTACATACATTTACATAATTACATACATATTGCCAAGGCATTAAAAAACACTAGAACAGAAGATGCAGTAGTAGAAGTAGGACATGTACATTCACGAAGAAATACGGGATTGGAAATTGCTCTTTACTATAGGTGCCTCAGCCTCACTGATTCTCTCTGACTCTGACGCACACTGTTATACCCTTTTAACTGTCTTACTGTCTTAACTAATGATTAGTCTTTGCCCGTCTTCCCGCTCCCTGTCTCCTGCCCCAGGCCATTCCTGGACATAGTCAGCCCTGGCTGCTGTAAACAGAGATAGTCCCGGGTGTGTTCCCTTACAGAGGTCAGAGTTTCACCATTTCCCCACGCATTTGCCATGCTGGGTTGCATCAGACTCCTGTCTGTCAGAATGATTCAGTCCGAAGTTATCCCTCCGGGCGGCAGCTACTGCCAGCGAGACTCCAGATACCCGCTGTTTGGGCTCACCCCTGCATTTATGAGGTGTACCCCTGTCTTTTGCCATGTGCGGGCACCGAGTTGAACAGTGGCCTTCTTTAATGTCTCAGGCACCAGCTTTGAAGCAATTTAAGTGCATGTGCAAGGTGCAGCACTGTAAGGCTCAACGTCAGCGGCTGGGAAATCCACTGAAGTGAACGTGACGCTTTTAGAGAGTGGGGCCGATTGCAGCTTGTTTGTGAAATTCAGCCGATGCACACTTTCAGGCAGTCGTCACGCGTTGTACGGGAAGAGATGCCACAGTGCTTTTGATGGAACTGTAGACGCGGTCATCCATTTTTTGGCATTTTTGTTAGTGGAAAGGGGTTTGAGCAACACAGGAACAGCTACATGGAGGAGGAGTGTGGAGAGGGCGGGGCAGGAGTGTGGAGAGGGCGGGGCAGGAGTGTGGAGAGGGCGGGACAGGAGTGTAGAGAGGGCGGGGCAGGAGTGTGGAGAGGACGGGGCAGGAGTGTGGAGAGGACGGGGCAGGAGTGTGGAGAGGGCGGGGCAGGAGTGTGGAGAGGGCGGGGCAGGAGTGTGGAGAGGACGGGACAGGAGTGTGGAGAGGACGGGGCAGGAGTGTGGAGAGGGTGGGACAGGAGTGTGGAGAGGGCGGGGCAGGAGTGTGGAGAGGGCGGGGCAGGAGTGTAGAGAGGGCGGGGCAGGAGTGTGGAGAGGGCGGGGCAGTAAAGTGACAGGATGAACCCCGATGGGATGTGTGAGGACACAGCCCTGCGGTGTGAGGCCCACGGTAGAGCAGCGTGCTGGGGAAAGCAGGCCTATGAACGGGCATGGACATAACATCCCTACCCCCGCCCACTGCAGCTGTTTCTTGTTTTCCTGACCTCACCAGGCCCTGAGAGATGCTAAGCACAGAGTGAAGTGGGGGCATGGTGGGGCACCTGGGGGTGGTATTGATTATGATCCTGTTGTGGCACTCCCTGATGTGGGGGGCTTTTCGGGTCAGGTGGCACCCCCACCCACTCTCTCCCTTTCTCCCTCTCTGTGTGCAGAGTAGGAGTTATTAATAGCCCCCTGAGCCCCTGAGAAGCTCAGGGAGAATTACCTGGCCTCTCCTCCTTGCTGTTGAGAAGAGGTATAAGCACATCTCTTCCGCTTAACATGGTCTTGTCTGACAGCACCACACATGGAGAGAGCAGGAGGAACTGACTGACTGTGGTCAAAAGATGGACTGGACTGGATGGACTGTTAGATGCACAGATCAGATTCAGTGTACTATAAATCATCTGGATGGACCCTTCCAAACACTATGGCCATAATATTAGCCAATCCACATCTACAAAGATCAGTAAATCTGCTCAGCACTATTCTGGACTAAGGCACGACCAGCGCTGTAGAGCTACAGACAGCCCGAATGGAAACCACAAAGGCAACATGGGAACAGGGAATGGACAGTGGTCATCCAGCAGAAGTCTGGGAAGTGTCTTTTCTCTGTACAGACTGTTATTTGAAATCTGAGTTGTCCAACGAGGGAGAGCCCATTCTCTCTAGGAGGAGCAGCATCATTAGAGGTCATTTTTCTCATAACCTGGGGCCTGCAGGTGATCAGGCAAACCCTGTATGTAACCAGCTGCTGTTGTGACTTTTTGCGCCACAGGTTTGGGTGACAGTTTCTCTCTCTCAGCCTCTTCACTTCATGTGTACATCCATCCCTGTTAACATCAATGCACTGCACGGTTTCACCTCCACACCCTTTACATCCAGTCACTGCGCACAATTCCAAATTCAATTCCAGTTAAACTCCCCTGCCTTCATCTCAGCCGACAGAGCGGAGGTCAGCGTCCCTTCATCTCGCTCAAAGGAGCAGAGGTTTGTCTGTGGAGATTTGTGAGAGGCAGCGTTAAAGTCCTCGGGGGCACCGTTCAAGTGCGGGCTCTCCCAGGTAGGAGGCTGCCCTGCAAACACAGAGTGTGTTTCAGGTTGTTCGGCAGGTCTGCGTTCACAGATCTTGACATATGGCCGTCTTTGTAATAATAATAATAATAATAATAATAACTTTATTTGTATAGCACTTTTCATACAAAGAATGTAGCTCAGAGTGCTTTTACCTTTCAGTATATGACAGAAAAAAGAAAATAAAAAATATAATAATAAAAAAATATATTTATGTTATTAAATGATTAATTGTACCCGCTTTGGAGAGTCTGCAAGTATGGCATATGGTTTCTGCAGGGTCACAAGGTTAGTAAAACCACAGGGGAGACAACAGGAAGCTGTACAGAACAAAGCAGCCTACTGCACGGGTTGTGTTGTCACATCCTTTGCTGAGGTTTTGTCTTGTGTCAGACTGTACACCATCATCCTTTTGATTGGGAAATGAGTGTGGAAACTTTACCGTACCTTTTTTTTTTGTAAACCCACAGAGTTTTTTTGTTCCATTAAATCCGAAACTGCAAAAAAAGCAAGATATTGGCCAGGATTAACAAATCGTGCATATGCAATATTTAAAATTCACCATCCACATATCCTGCAGAAGGTTTCCTGAGGTGAAAACCAATTTAACTTAAAAGCCACTCAATTCTTAAATTGTGCTCATGCAGTGAATCTCATAACCTCATTAATTGGTTGTAGTGTTTCCAAAGCAATCATGTCATTGCTTTTCAAGCTGTGTTAAATGGGTTAGAAAGTCTTAAGAACTTCTTTCCTAAATCTTGGCCGGTTTTGAAACTGAGAATCATTGACCTGCCCCTTAAACTTGCAGAAGAGAAAATGGAGCCCAGAATTAATGTTTTTTTTTGTTGTTTTGTTTGTTCTCTTTTAAACTCTGTGACTAATCTAGTAGATTACACTAAACCTGTTATCTCAAGGAAACCTTAAAAGGGGCTGTTTTAAAAAAAGAAGCACCTGTCATTTTAGCTGACCCTTATGGCTCTTTGAAAACCACCTGAGAACCTGTATATTCCAACAGCAGACAAAAACCCACGCAATCAGTAACTCAACACATTACTCACATAGTTTAAGTGTCGTCTCATTTCTGGTTCACTTCTGACTCCAGGGCTCCAGTACAGATAAAGAAGGCCTGTGTGTGTGTTTGCAGCTGCCTGTGGGTGAGCTAGGGTGTGTCTCAGCTATGAAAGATTATTCCAGAGGTCGTGAGTTTTCCCAGAACTGGGAGGGTCACATGTTGCTCCTGTGATATTTCGTATTTGTCTTCTCTCTGTCTCGCTCTCCATTGAGTGCTTTTGAGAACAAGGGGAGCAGAATAAAACTCCCACGTACAGAATTACCCATGCACATGTACACACACACACACACACACACACACACACACACACACACACACACACATACACACACACACACACACACACAAACACAGACAGATAAACGTGTGCACACACGCGCACACACACACACACACACACACACACACACACACACACACACACACACACACACACACACATACATACACACACACACACACACACACACACACACACACACACACATACACATACACACACACACACACACAAACACAGACAGATAAACGTGTGCACACACGCGCACACACACACACACACACACACACACACACACACACACACACACACACACACACACACACACACAAACACAGACAGATAAACGTGTGCACACACGCGCACACACACACACACACACACACACACACACACACCTAATCACATCTCCACATGAGGGACAGGCTGATTCCCTGTGTCCTCTCTTAGAGTAGACCCTGTGGACTTGCACGGCTAGACTGATAGAGGAGTTCCACCAATGCGAAAAGCAGACACTGTCCTTTCCCAGAAGGCACCTGTAGCCTGCGGTGGTGGTGTTTCTGTAGCCAGCTGCCGGTTAAGGACCCGAGCAGGCTTATCGCTGCCTGATTGATGAGGGTTTTTTGTTGACTGAGGATCCTTCCTCACTAGCTGGCAGTCCCTCAGTGAGGCGTTTCAGGACTGATACGCCCAGATCACTGGAGCCAAGCGTGAGAGATTTAGCATGTGGATATGAGATGGCTCTGTGTGTGTGTGTGTGTGTGTGTGTGTGTGTGTGTGTGTCTGGCACATGAGTGATCTCACAGCTAATTCCCTGAAATGCCTCTCAGTGCAGGGGTTACTGGCAGGTTGAAAAGTGGGAATGCTGATGCTGAAAGCCTGTCATTATCTTGAGTAGGCTTCCTCTCTCCCTCTCTCTTTTCTCTGTTCTCTGCATCCCCTCCTTCCCTCTCCCTCTCCCTTGCTCTCCTCTCCTCTCTCTTCTCATCCCTCCGTCCTTCTTTCTTTGTATCTCTGCCTCTCTCTCTCTCTCTCTCTCTCTGTGTGTGCCTCTCTCTCTTTCTCTCTCTCACTCTCTCTCCTCTCACAACTCCATCTCTTTCTAACTGTCTTTGACACGTCGCGGGAGAGCTGAAGCCACTCTTCATGCATTTACTCTTTGTTAATCCCTCCGAGCGAGAGCCCAACGCTGAATCCCGAGAGGAAATATGTAATGAACTGAAGGAAGGAAAATGATTCGGAGAGGGAAAGCTCGAGTGATCTGTGGGCCGAGGGCTCTGTTGAAAAAGAGGTTGTGTGACTGAGAATGAGAGAGACAGAGAGAGCCTCATCCAGACCAGAGCCGCAAAGGTACATCTCGCCCTGGGAATTGGGCAGGGGGCTACGGCACACAACACAGTTCCTCCGAAGCTCTCCACCTCCCCCTTCCCTCCCTTTTGCAGTGTTCTTTTGTGAACCTATGATGGGTTGCAGCAGTTTTTTTTCTCATAAAATCGGCCATACCTGTTTTATTGTGCGGACCGGCGGTTCTGCCGATGTTGCTGTTTTCGTCTGTTGACTAGATCTGTGCTGTGGATATGTGGGTACAGCTGGTCTCTCCAGTCACTTAAAGTCCAGAAGAGAACAGAGGAATTGCATTAGCGACACCCTTGATCTCTCTGACTCACTCCTAGTCACTTGGGGTGGGGGGTGGGGTATGGTGGATGCTCAAGGAACAATATCTGTGGATGAGAGAAGTCTGTCACCTCTAAGCTAGCAGAATGAAGAGTAACTGAGAGATATTAATAAGCTCTACTCAATTTACTCGAAGCTGATATTCATAGTCCAGAGCTGTTTGGAGCGTTTCATGAAAATTTAAGTAATCTCATGTCCCCACTGATTTGAACATATTTGGATTTGTTTTATTTCTTTTTTTTCCTGAGCATGGTGTTACATAAAACTAATTCATGAATAATACAGAAACGTCTGCATTTTCATGAGTACTTACATGGAAAAATGCATATTTGAAAGGAGTACTTTGAAAAAACGGGTCTTTTGCAATGACTCATTTTATTATTACGGTAACGTTAAGTTTATACAAAGTGACATTTAACAATGTTCATCTCTTCGCAGAAGTTTTGAATATGTGTTGTCAGAATTAGAATGTTTGTACGTAGTCTAAAGAACACAATGTCTGTCTGTTTTACTTTCTTCTCTTTTTAAATGGAGCATCTAAAAGGCTCTACACTTTGAGCTGAATTTATAGTAGCAAGAAACTGTACCAGCTCTGAGGTAGGCCTAATTGGTAGTTTTACATTACATTACATTACATTATTGGTGTTTAGGAGACTTTCTTATCCTTATCCAGAGTGACTTACATCAATTACAGTTTTTCACAATGTTATCCATTTTAACAGATGGATATTTGCTGAGGCAGTTGTGGGTTGAATACCTTGCCCAAGGGTAGAGCAGGGAATCAAACCGGCAACCTTTTGGGTACGAGTCCTGCTTCTTAACCACTATGCTACACTGCCACCCCACAGGTCTTGGGTGAGAGCAAGCTTATCAAAAAAAAGTCACCAGGAGCATGGACTCCCAACAGCATGGAACTCTCAAATCAAACTACACTGCAACATGACAAACTCTTCCCTCACCTACAAACCCTCTCTCAGTCTCTTGCCTTCTGATACACCTTCATCATCCCACCCATGGCTTCTTACAATGGTTGTCTGCATCATTGGAATGTAATATAGCTTAATTAAATGTAACTTAATATCATATCTTTCTATGTGGTGGTTATGCATTCTGACAGATTCCTCATTTGGTTTGGTTGCCAAATTACAAGCTATTCTCAAAGCCTGAAGGAGACAAGGAGACAATGCCACAAAGGGAAGTTTAACCTTCCTACAAATCCCAGAATGCACCGCTCCACCTCTCCCCTCTGTAGATTTCAGCCGATTACATGTAATTGAAAGGAGTAGGTAGTGCTCTAAGCTAAATATTTTATCTTGACAAAATTTTGTTCCTGCTGGATCCAGACCATTCAAAGATCCAGATACGAAATGCTGTCACAGTAAAAGGTTTTGTTGTTCTGGGCATTATCGAGTGTGTGAACACGAACTCTCTGTGCTAAGCACTTAAAGGGATGTTGCGTGCATTCTATTCAACATGTACAAAAGGCAATTACCTTTGCAAATATTGTGACTCATTCTTTGAAAACCATTCCTGATCATTTAAACATGTACTTACAGGCACCAGACACCTGCCTAAGATGAAGACGTGGCTAACTCTTTGTCTTCCAGCCGGAACTGGGTTTTACTGTGCAGTTTCTGTCTGTTGTAGCAGTGCATTAGACCTGACTGATAGACAGGCGGAAGCGATCTGACCAGCTTTGCTTTGCATCCATTTGACTGAAGTCATACAGGAATGACCACTTGTGGTTTCGATTTCAACAAATACCGACAATTCAGTAAATATGAACATCTTGAAAGTACGGGCACAGCCACCTCTACATGCTTTGAAGGCTTGTGTGCAAATTGGAGAGAAACTGCCATGTGTCTTGGAGCACAAATATAGTGTCCGTTAATTTCTCGTGCTTACAGAGGGGGAACATCACTCACTGATGTGATGGATATTTTTACACTCAGAAAGCTGTTCTTCAGCGCACATTATCTTTTGTACTTACATTGTTATCTGTACGGTAGGGAACAACGTAAGCGCTGTTAAATTGCTGCCGAAGTTGCCCTTTAAAAGCAGCGTTTACTTGCACATAGAGACAGCCGAAACTTTTTCTGGACGGTGAGGGTCAGCAATTTTAACGACAGAATCCATTTACCAGCTTTAACGGAAGATGTCATTTACCAGCTTTCACAGTACTCCTCCATTTGCCTTTACCGCCCAGAGCTCGGGAACGCTCAGGGGCTCAAAAGTGGGAACGCTATTGCACTCCCAGCCAGCATGCTGGAGACCGACAGCCCAGTCTGACCTGCCATTGTAGACAATCGCGCACCTCGGCGTCAACCCATGAAGAACATTTGACAGCGTTCAGCAGAGGAATGGCAGAGACATCGTTCCTTGCTCCCATTGCCTGGTTTGCCCCTCCCCATGGTCAGTGTTCAGGCAGTGCTTGATTCGGAAGC